>NW_027316126.1:0-51594 GCF_026437365.1 Eucyclogobius newberryi
AATGCTTTTGAAGCAATAGACACAAAAACAGCTATAAATCCAAAACCTAATATGATAGACTCAAACTTTAAACTATATATTGTGTAGATTCACAGGTCCTACTTGCCCAGCAAAAAGGGCTTGAATAGCTCTTGCCCTTTTTTGAAAACTCACAAACAACTGTTCATGGGCTGAAAAGGCTTTTGGAGCAATAAAACAGTAAAAACTGCTATAACTCAAAAATGCAATAAGTTAGGTTCTAACTTTAAAAGACATGTTGTGCAGATGTACAAGCCCCTCTTGCACAGAAAGTATGGGTTAGATATCTCTTGCAGTTTCTTCAGAAAACACAAATTATGTGAAAATGCTTTTGGAGCAATAGACACAAAAACAGCTATAAATCCAAAACCTAATATGATAGACTCAAACTTTAAACTATATATTGTGTAGATTCACAGGTCCTACTTGCCCAGCAAAAAGGGCTTGAATAGCTCTTGCCCTTTTTTCAAAACTCCCAAACAACTGTTCATGGGCTGAAAAGGCTTTTGGAGCAATAAAACAGTAAAAACTGCTATAACTCAAAAATGTACCAAGATAGGTTCAAACTTTAAAAGACATGTGGTGCAGATGTACAAGCCCCTCTTGCACAGAAAGTATGGGTTAGATATCTCTTGCAGTTTCTTCAGAAAACACAAATTATGTGAAAATATTTTTGAAACAATAGACACAAAAACAGCTATAAATCCAAAACCTAATATGATAGACTCAAACTTTAAACTATATATTGTGTAGATTTACAGGTCCTACTTGCCCAGCAAAAAGGGTTTGAATAGCTCTTGCATTTTTTTCAAAACTCACAAACAACTGTTCATGGGCTGAAAAGGCTTTTGGAGCAATAAAACAGTAAAAACTGCTATAACTCAAAAATGTACTAAGATAGGTTCAAACTTTAAAAGACATATTGTGCAGATGTACAGGCCCCTCTTGCACAGAAAGTACGGGTTAGATATCTCTTGCAGTTTCTTCAGAAAACACAAATTATGTGAAAAAGCTTTTGGAGCAATAGACACAAAAACAGCTATAAATCCAAAACCTAATATGATAGACTCAAACTTTAAACTATATATTGTGTAGATTTACAGGTCCTACTTGCCCAGCAAAAAGGGTTTGAATAGCTCTTGCCCTTTTTTGAAAACTCACAAACAACTGTTCATGGGCTGAAAAGGCTTTTGGAGCAATAAAACAGTAAAAACTGCTATAACTCAAAAATGCAATAAGATAGGTTCAAACTTTAAAAGACATGTTGTGCAGATGTACAAGCCCCTCTTGCACAGAAAGTATGGGTTAGATATCTCTTGCAGTTTCTTCAGAAAACACAAATTATGTGAAAATGCTTTTGAAGCAATAGACACAAAAACAGCTATAAATCCAAAACCTAATATGATAGACTCAAACTTTAAACTATATATTGTGTAGATTCACAGGTCCTACTTGCCCAGCAAAAAGGGTTTGAATAGCTCTTGCCCTTTTTTGAAAACTCACAAACTGTTCATGGGCTGAAAAGGCTTTTGGAGCAATAAAACAGTAAAAACTGTTATAACTCAAAAATGTAATAAGATAGGTTCAAACTTTAAAAGACATGTTGTGCAGATGTACAAGCCCCTCTTGCACAGAAAGTATGGGTTAGATATCTCTTGCAGTTTCTTCAGAAAACACAAATTATGTGAAAATGCTTTTGAAGCAATAAACACAAAAACAGCTATAAATCCAAAACCTAATATGATAGACTCAAACTTTAAACTATATATTGTGTAGATTCACAGGTCCTACTTGCCCAGCAAAAAGGGTTTGAATAGCTCTTGCCCTTTTTTGAAAACTCACAAACAACTGTTCATGGGCTGAAAAGGCTTTTGGAGCAATAAAACAGTAAAAACTGTTATAACTCAAAAATGCAATAAGATAGGTTCAAACTTTAAAAGACATGTTGTGCAGATGTACAAGCCCCTCTTGCACAGAAAGTATGGGTTAGATATCTCTTGCAGTTTCTTCAGAAAACACAAATTATGTGAAAATGCTTTTGAAGCAATAGACACAAAAACAGCTATAAATCCAAAACCTAATATGATAGACTCAAACTTTAAACTATATATTGTGTAGATTTACAGGTCCTACTTGCCCAGCAAAAAGGGTTTGAATAGCTCTTGCATTTTTTTCAAAACTCACAAACAACTGTTCATGGGCTGAAAAGGCTTTTGGAGCAATAAAACAGTAAAAACTGTTATAACTCAAAAATGTAATAAGATAGGTTCAAACTTTAAAAGACATGTTGTGCAGATATACAAGCCCCTCTTGCACAGAAAGTATGGGTTAGATATCTCTTGCAGTTTCTTCAGAAAACACAAATTATGTGAAAATGCTTTTGAAGCAATAGACACAAAAACAGCTATAAATCCAAAACCTAATATGATAGACTCAAACTTTAAACTATATATTGTGTAGATTCACAGGTCCTACTTGCCCAGCAAAAAGGGTTTGAATAGCTCTTGCCCTTTTTTGAAAACTCACAAACAACTGTTCATGGGCTGAAAAGGCTTTTGGAGCAATAAAACAGTAAAAACTGTTATAACTCAAAAATGTAATAAGATAGGTTCAAACTTTAAAAGACATGTTGTGCAGATATACAAGCCCCTCTTGCACAGAAAGTATGGGTTAGATATCTCTTGCAGTTTCTTCAGAAAACACAAATTATGTGAAAATGCTTTTGAAGCAATAGACACAAAAACAGCTATAAATCCAAAACCTAATATGATAGACTCAAACTTTAAACTATATATTGTGTAGATTCACAGGTCCTACTTGCCCAGCAAAAAGGGTTTGAATAGCTCTTGCCCTTTTTTGAAAACTCACAAACAACTGTTCATGGGCTGAAAAGGCTTTTGGAGCAATAAAACAGTAAAAACTGTTATAACTCAAAAATGCAATAAGATAGGTTCAAACTTTAAAAGACATGTTGTGCAGATGTACAAGCCCCTCTTGCACAGAAAGTATGGGTTAGATATCTCTTGCAGTTTCTTCAGAAAACACAAATTATGTGAAAATGCTTTTGAAGCAATAGACACAAAAACAGCTATAAATCCAAAACCTAATATGATAGACTCAAACTTTAAACTATATATTGTGTAGATTCACAGGTCCTACTTGCCCAGCAAAACGGGCTTGAATAGCTCTTGCCCTTTTTTGAAAACTCACAAACAACTGTTCATGGGCTGAAAAGGCTTTTGGAGCAATAAAACAGTAAAAACTGTTATAACTCAAAAATGCAATAAGATAGGTTCAAACTTTAAAAGACATGTTGTGCAGATGTACAAGCCCTTCTTGCACAGAAAGTATGGGTTAGATATCTCTTGCAGTTTCTTCAGAAAACACAAATTATGTGAAAATGCTTTTGAAGCAATAGACACAAAAACAGCTATAAATCCAAAACCTAATATGATAGACTCAAACTTTAAACTATATATTGTGTAGATTCACAGGTCCTACTTGCCCAGCAAAAAGGGTTTGAATAGCTCTTGCCCTTTTTTGAAAACTCACAAACAACTGTTCATGGGCTGAAAAGGCTTTTGGAGCAATAAAACAGTAAAAACTGTTATAACTCAAAAATGCAATAAGATAGGTTCAAACTTTAAAAGACATGTTGTGCAGATGTACAAGCCCCTCTTGCACAGAAAGTATGGGTTAGATATCTCTTGCAGTTTCTTCAGAAAACACAAATTATGTGAAAATGCTTTTGAAGCAATAGACACAAAAACAGCTATAAATCCAAGACCTAATATGATAGACTCAAACTTTAAACTATATATTGTGTAGATTCACAGGTCCTACTTGCCCAGCAAAAAGGGCTTGAATAGCTCTTGCCCTTTTTTCAAAACTCACAAACAACTGTTCATGGGCTGAAAAGGCTTTTGGAGCAATAAAACAGTAAAAACTGCTATAACTCAAAAATGCAATAAGTTAGGTTCTAACTTTAAAATACATGTTGTGCAGATGTACAAGCCCCTCTTGCACAGAAAGTATGGGTTAGATATCTCTTGCAGTTTCTTCAGAAAACACAAATTATGTGAAAATGCTTTTGGAGCAATAGACACAAAAACAGCTATAAATCCAAAACCTAATAATGATAGACTCAAACTTTAAACTATATATTGTGTAGATTCACAGGTCCTACTTGCCCAGCAAAAAGGGTTTGAATAGCTCTTGCCCTTTTTTGAAAACTCACAAACAACTGTTCATGGGCTGAAAAGGCTTTTGGAGCAATAAAACAGTAAAAACTGCTATAACTCAAAAATGTACTAAGATAGGTTCAAACTTTAAAAGACATGTGGTGCAGATGTACAAGCCCCTCTTGCACAGAAAGTATGGGTTAGATATCTCTTGCAGTTTCTTCAGAAAACACAAATTATGTGAAAATGCTTTTGAAGCAATAGACACAAAAACAGCTATAAATCCAAAACCTAATATGATAGACTCAAACTTTAAACTATATATTGTGTAGATTCACAGGTCCTACTTGCCCAGCAAAAAGGGCTTGAATAGCTCTTGCCCTTTTTTCAAAACTCACAAACAACTGTTCATGGGCTGAAAAGGCTTTTGGAGCAATAAAACAGTAAAAACTGCTATAACTCAAAAATGCAATAAGTTAGGTTCTAACTTTAAAAGACATGTTGTGCAGATGTACAAGCCCCTCTTGCACAGAAAGTATGGGTTAGATATCTCTTGCAGTTTCTTCAGAAAACACAAATTATGTGAAAATGCTTTTGGAGCAATAGACACAAAAACAGCTATAAATCCAAAACCTAATATGATAGACTCAAACTTTAAACTATATATTGTGTAGATTCACAGGTCCTACTTGCCCAGCAAAAAGGGCTTGAATAGCTCTTGCCCTTTTTTCAAAACTCACAAACAACTGTTCATGGGCTGAAAAGGCTTTTGGAGCAATAAAACAGTAAAAACTGCTATAACTCAAAAATGTACCAAGATAGGTTCAAACTTTAAAAGACATGTGGTGCAGATGTACAAGCCCCTCTTGCACAGAAAGTATGGGTTAGATATCTCTTGCAGTTTCTTCAGAAAACACAAATTATGTGAAAATATTTTTGAAACAATAGACACAAAAACAGCTATAAATCCAAAACCTAATATGATAGACTCAAACTTTAAACTATATATTGTGTAGATTTACAGGTCCTACTTGCCCAGCAAAAAGGGTTTGAATAGCTCTTGCATTTTTTTCAAAACTCACAAACAACTGTTCATGGGCTGAAAAGGCTTTTGGAGCAATAAAACAGTAAAAACTGCTATAACTCAAAAATGTACTAAGATAGGTTCAAACTTTAAAAGACATATTGTGCAGATGTACAGGCCCCTCTTGCACAGAAAGTACGGGTTAGATATCTCTTGCAGTTTCTTCAGAAAACACAAATTATGTGAAAATGCTTTTGGAGCAATAGACACAAAAACAGCTATAAATCCAAAACCTAATATGATAGACTCAAACTTTAAACTATATATTGTGTAGATTTACAGGTCCTACTTGCCCAGCAAAAAGGGTTTGAATAGCTCTTGCATTTTTTTCAAAACTCACAAACAACTGTTCATGGGCTGAAAAGGCTTTTGGAGCAATAAAACAGTAAAAACTGTTATAACTCAAAAATGTAATAAGATAGGTTCAAACTTTAAAAGACATGTTGTGCAGATGTACAAGCCCCTCTTGCACAGAAAGTATGGGTTAGATATCTCTTGCAGTTTCTTCAGAAAACACAAATTATGTGAAAATGCTTTTGAAGCAATAGACACAAAAACAGCTATAAATCCAAAACCTAATATGATAGACTCAAACTTTAAACTATATATTGTGTAGATTCACAGGTCCTACTTGCCCAGCAAAAAGGGTTTGAATAGCTCTTGCCCTTTTTTGAAAACTCACAAACAACTGTTCATGGGCTGAAAAGGCTTTTGGAGCAATAAAACAGTAAAAACTGTTATAACTCAAAAATGCAATAAGATAGGTTCAAACTTTAAAAGACATGTTGTGCAGATGTACAAGCCCCTCTTGCACAGAAAGTATGGGTTAGATATCTCTTGCAGTTTCTTCAGAAAACACAAATTATGTGAAAATGCTTTTGAAGCAATAGACACAAAAACAGCTATAAATCCAAAACCTAATATGATAGACTCAAACTTTAAACTATATATTGTGTAGATTTACAGGTCCTACTTGCCCAGCAAAAAGGGTTTGAATAGCTCTTGCATTTTTTTCAAAACTCACAAACAACTGTTCATGGGCTGAAAAGGCTTTTGGAGCAATAAAACAGTAAAAACTGTTATAACTCAAAAATGTAATAAGATAGGTTCAAACTTTAAAAGACATGTTGTGCAGATGTACAAGCCCCTCTTGCACAGAAAGTATGGGTTAGATATCTCTTGCAGTTTCTTCAGAAAACACAAATTATGTGAAAATGCTTTTGAAGCAATAGACACAAAAACAGCTATAAATCCAAAACCTAATATGATAGACTCAAACTTTAAACTATATATTGTGTAGATTCACAGGTCCTACTTGCCCAGCAAAAAGGGTTTGAATAGCTCTTGCCCTTTTTTGAAAACTCACAAACAACTGTTCATGGGCTGAAAAGGCTTTTGGAGCAATAAAACAGTAAAAAATGTTATAACTCAAAAATGCAATAAGATAGGTTCAAACTTTAAAAGACATGTTGTGCAGATGTACAAGCCCCTCTTGCACAGAAAGTATGGGTTAGATATCTCTTGCAGTTTCTTCAGAAAACACAAATTATGTGAAAATGCTTTTGAAGCAATAGACACAAAAACAGCTATAAATCCAAAACCTAATATGATAGACTCAAACTTTAAACTATATATTGTGTAGATTCACAGGTCCTACTTGCCCAGCAAAAAGGGCTTGAATAGCTCTTGCCCTTTTTTGAAAACTCACAAACAACTGTTCATGGGCTGAAAAGGCTTTTGGAGCAATAAAACAGTAAAAACTGTTATAACTCAAAAATGCAATAAGATAGGTTCAAACTTTAAAAGACATGTTGTGCAGATGTACAAGCCCCTCTTGCACAGAAAGTATGGGTTAGATATCTCTTGCAGTTTCTTCAGAAAACACAAATTATGTGAAAATGCTTTTGAAGCAATAGACACAAAAACAGCTATAAATCCAAGACCTAATATGATAGACTCAAACTTTAAACTATATATTGTGTAGATTCACAGGTCCTACTTGCCCAGCAAAAAGGGCTTGAATAGCTCTTGCCCTTTTTTCAAAACTCACAAACAACTGTTCATGGGCTGAAAAGGCTTTTGGAGCAATAAAACAGTAAAAACTGCTATAACTCAAAAATGCAATAAGTTAGGTTCTAACTTTAAAATACATGTTGTGCAGATGTACAAGCCCCTCTTGCACAGAAAGTATGGGTTAGATATCTCTTGCAGTTTCTTCAGAAAACACAAATTATGTGAAAATGCTTTTGGAGCAATAGACACAAAAACAGCTATAAATCCAAAACCTAATATGATAGACTCAAACTTTAAACTATATATTGTGTAGATTCACAGGTCCTACTTGCCCAGCAAAAAGGGTTTGAATAGCTCTTGCCCTTTTTTGAAAACTCACAAACAACTGTTCATGGGCTGAAAAGGCTTTTGGAGCAATAAAACAGTAAAAACTGCTATAACTCAAAAATGTACTAAGATAGGTTCAAACTTTAAAAGACATGTTGTGCAGATGTACAAGCCCCTCTTGCACAGAAAGTATGGGTTAGATATCTCTTGCAGTTTCTTCAGAAAACACAAATTATGTGAAAATGCTTTTGAAGCAATAGACACAAAAACAGCTATAAATCCAAAACCTAATATGATAGACTCAAACTTTAAACTATATATTGTGTAGATTCACAGGTCCTACTTGCCCAGCAAAACGGGCTTGAATAGCTCTTGCCCTTTTTTGAAAACTCACAAACAACTGTTCATGGGCTGAAAAGGCTTTTGGAGCAATAAAACAGTAAAAACTGTTATAACTCAAAAATGCAATAAGATAGGTTCAAACTTTAAAAGACATGTTGTGCAGATGTACAAGCCCTTCTTGCACAGAAAGTATGGGTTAGATATCTCTTGCAGTTTCTTCAGAAAACACAAATTATGTGAAAATGCTTTTGAAGCAATAGACACAAAAACAGCTATAAATCCAAAACCTAATATGATAGACTCAAACTTTAAACTATATATTGTGTAGATTCACAGGTCCTACTTGCCCAGCAAAAAGGGTTTGAATAGCTCTTGCCCTTTTTTGAAAACTCACAAACAACTGTTCATGGACTGAAAAGGCTTTTGGAGCAATAAAACAGTAAAAACTGTTATAACTCAAAAATGCAATAAGATAGGTTCAAACTTTAAAAGACATGTTGTGCAGATGTACAAGCCCCTCTTGCACAGAAAGTATGGGTTAGATATCTCTTGCAGTTTCTTCAGAAAACACAAATTATGTGAAAATGCTTTTGAAGCAATAGACACAAAAACAGCTATAAATCCAAGACCTAATATGATAGACTCAAACTTTAAACTATATATTGTGTAGATTCACAGGTCCTACTTGCCCAGCAAAAAGGGCTTGAATAGCTCTTGCCCTTTTTTCAAAACTCACAAACAACTGTTCATGGGCTGAAAAGGCTTTTGGAGCAATAAAACAGTAAAAACTGCTATAACTCAAAAATGCAATAAGTTAGGTTCTAACTTTAAAATACATGTTGTGCAGATGTACAAGCCCCTCTTGCACAGAAAGTATGGGTTAGATATCTCTTGCAGTTTCTTCAGAAAACACAAATTATGTGAAAATGCTTTTGGAGCAATAGACACAAAAACAGCTATAAATCCAAAACCTAATATGATAGACTCAAACTTTAAACTATATATTGTGTAGATTCACAGGTCCTACTTGCCCAGCAAAAAGGGTTTGAATAGCTCTTGCCCTTTTTTGAAAACTCACAAACAACTGTTCATGGGCTGAAAAGGCTTTTGGAGCAATAAAACAGTAAAAACTGTTATAACTCAAAAATGCAATAAGATAGGTTCAAACTTTAAAAGACATGTTGTGCAGATGTACAAGCCCCTCTTGCACAGAAAGTATGGGTTAGATATCTCTTGCAGTTTCTTCAGAAAACACAAATTATGTGAAAATGCTTTTGAAGCAATAGACACAAAAACAGCTATAAATCCAAAACCTAATATGATAGACTCAAACTTTAAACTATATATTGTGTAGATTCACAGGTCCTACTTGCCCAGCAAAACGGGCTTGAATAGCTCTTGCCCTTTTTTGAAAACTCACAAACAACTGTTCATGGGCTGAAAAGGCTTTTGGAGCAATAAAACAGTAAAAACTGTTATAACTCAAAAATGCAATAAGATAGGTTCAAACTTTAAAAGACATGTTGTGCAGATGTACAAGCCCTTCTTGCACAGAAAGTATGGGTTAGATATCTCTTGCAGTTTCTTCAGAAAACACAAATTATGTGAAAATGCTTTTGAAGCAATAGACACAAAAACAGCTATAAATCCAAAACCTAATATGATAGACTCAAACTTTAAACTATATATTGTGTAGATTCACAGGTCCTACTTGCCCAGCAAAAAGGGTTTGAATAGCTCTTGCCCTTTTTTGAAAACTCACAAACAACTGTTCATGGACTGAAAAGGCTTTTGGAGCAATAAAACAGTAAAAACTGTTATAACTCAAAAATGCAATAAGATAGGTTCAAACTTTAAAAGACATGTTGTGCAGATGTACAAGCCCCTCTTGCACAGAAAGTATGGGTTAGATATCTCTTGCAGTTTCTTCAGAAAACACAAATTATGTGAAAATGCTTTTGAAGCAATAGACACAAAAACAGCTATAAATCCAAGACCTAATATGATAGACTCAAACTTTAAACTATATATTGTGTAGATTCACAGGTCCTACTTGCCCAGCAAAAAGGGCTTGAATAGCTCTTGCCCTTTTTTCAAAACTCACAAACAACTGTTCATGGGCTGAAAAGGCTTTTGGAGCAATAAAACAGTAAAAACTGCTATAACTCAAAAATGCAATAAGTTAGGTTCTAACTTTAAAATACATGTTGTGCAGATGTACAAGCCCCTCTTGCACAGAAAGTATGGGTTAGATATCTCTTGCAGTTTCTTCAGAAAACACAAATTATGTGAAAATGCTTTTGGAGCAATAGACACAAAAACAGCTATAAATCCAAAACCTAATATGATAGACTCAAACTTTAAACTATATATTGTGTAGATTCACAGGTCCTACTTGCCCAGCAAAAAGGGTTTGAATAGCTCTTGCCCTTTTTTGAAAACTCACAAACAACTGTTCATGGGCTGAAAAGGCTTTTGGAGCAATAAAACAGTAAAAACTGCTATAACTCAAAAATGTACTAAGATAGGTTCAAACTTTAAAAGACATGTGGTGCAGATGTACAAGCCCCTCTTGCACAGAAAGTATGGGTTAGATATCTCTTGCAGTTTCTTCAGAAAACACAAATTATGTGAAAATGCTTTTGAAGCAATAGACACAAAAACAGCTATAAATCCAAAACCTAATATGATAGACTCAAACTTTAAACTATATATTGTGTAGATTCACAGGTCCTACTTGCCCAGCAAAAAGGGCTTGAATAGCTCTTGCCCTTTTTTCAAAACTCACAAACAACTGTTCATGGGCTGAAAAGGCTTTTGGAGCAATAAAACAGTAAAAACTGCTATAACTCAAAAATGCAATAAGTTAGGTTCTAACTTTAAAAGACATGTTGTGCAGATGTACAAGCCCCTCTTGCACAGAAAGTATGGGTTAGATATCTCTTGCAGTTTCTTCAGAAAACACAAATTATGTGAAAATGCTTTTGGAGCAATAGACACAAAAACAGCTATAAATCCAAAACCTAATATGATAGACTCAAACTTTAAACTATATATTGTGTAGATTCACAGGTCCTACTTGCCCAGCAAAAAGGGCTTGAATAGCTCTTGCCCTTTTTTCAAAACTCACAAACAACTGTTCATGGGCTGAAAAGGCTTTTGGAGCAATAAAACAGTAAAAACTGCTATAACTCAAAAATGTACCAAGATAGGTTCAAACTTTAAAAGACATGTGGTGCAGATGTACAAGCCCCTCTTGCACAGAAAGTATGGGTTAGATATCTCTTGCAGTTTCTTCAGAAAACACAAATTATGTGAAAATATTTTTGAAACAATAGACACAAAAACAGCTATAAATCCAAAACCTAATATGATAGACTCAAACTTTAAACTATATATTGTGTAGATTTACAGGTCCTACTTGCCCAGCAAAAAGGGTTTGAATAGCTCTTGCATTTTTTTCAAAACTCACAAACAACTGTTCATGGGCTGAAAAGGCTTTTGGAGCAATAAAACAGTAAAAACTGCTATAACTCAAAAATGTACTAAGATAGGTTCAAACTTTAAAAGACATATTGTGCAGATGTACAGGCCCCTCTTGCACAGAAAGTACGGGTTAGATATCTCTTGCAGTTTCTTCAGAAAACACAAATTATGTGAAAATGCTTTTGGAGCAATAGACACAAAAACAGCTATAAATCCAAAACCTAATATGATAGACTCAAACTTTAAACTATATATTGTGTAGATTTACAGGTCCTACTTGCCCAGCAAAAAGGGTTTGAATAGCTCTTGCATTTTTTTCAAAACTCACAAACAACTGTTCATGGGCTGAAAAGGCTTTTGGAGCAATAAAACAGTAAAAACTGTTATAACTCAAAAATGTAATAAGATAGGTTCAAACTTTAAAAGACATGTTGTGCAGATGTACAAGCCCCTCTTGCACAGAAAGTATGGGTTAGATATCTCTTGCAGTTTCTTCAGAAAACACAAATTATGTGAAAATGCTTTTGAAGCAATAGACACAAAAACAGCTATAAATCCAAAACCTAATATGATAGACTCAAACTTTAAACTATATATTGTGTAGATTCACAGGTCCTACTTGCCCAGCAAAAAGGGTTTGAATAGCTCTTGCCCTTTTTTGAAAACTCACAAACAACTGTTCATGGGCTGAAAAGGCTTTTGGAGCAATAAAACAGTAAAAACTGTTATAACTCAAAAATGCAATAAGATAGGTTCAAACTTTAAAAGACATGTTGTGCAGATGTACAAGCCCCTCTTGCACAGAAAGTATGGGTTAGATATCTCTTGCAGTTTCTTCAGAAAACACAAATTATGTGAAAATGCTTTTGAAGCAATAGACACAAAAACAGCTATAAATCCAAAACCTAATATGATAGACTCAAACTTTAAACTATATATTGTGTAGATTTACAGGTCCTACTTGCCCAGCAAAAAGGGTTTGAATAGCTCTTGCATTTTTTTCAAAACTCACAAACAACTGTTCATGGGCTGAAAAGGCTTTTGGAGCAATAAAACAGTAAAAACTGTTATAACTCAAAAATGTAATAAGATAGGTTCAAACTTTAAAAGACATGTTGTGCAGATGTACAAGCCCCTCTTGCACAGAAAGTATGGGTTAGATATCTCTTGCAGTTTCTTCAGAAAACACAAATTATGTGAAAATGCTTTTGAAGCAATAGACACAAAAACAGCTATAAATCCAAAACCTAATATGATAGACTCAAACTTTAAACTATATATTGTGTAGATTCACAGGTCCTACTTGCCCAGCAAAAAGGGTTTGAATAGCTCTTGCCCTTTTTTGAAAACTCACAAACAACTGTTCATGGGCTGAAAAGGCTTTTGGAGCAATAAAACAGTAAAAACTGTTATAACTCAAAAATGCAATAAGATAGGTTCAAACTTTAAAAGACATGTTGTGCAGATGTACAAGCCCCTCTTGCACAGAAAGTATGGGTTAGATATCTCTTGCAGTTTCTTCAGAAAACGCAAATTATGTGAAAATGCTTTTGAAGCAATAGACACAAAAACAGCTATAAATCCAAAACCTAATATGATAGACTCAAACTTTAAACTATATATTGTGTAGATTCACAGGTCCTACTTGCCCAGCAAAAAGGGCTTGAATAGCTCTTGCCCTTTTTTGAAAACTCACAAACAACTGTTCATGGGCTGAAAAGGCTTTTGGAGCAATAAAACAGTAAAAACTGTTATAACTCAAAAATGCAATAAGATAGGTTCAAACTTTAAAAGACATGTTGTGCAGATGTACAAGCCCCTCTTGCACAGAAAGTATGGGTTAGATATCTCTTGCAGTTTCTTCAGAAAACACAAATTATGTGAAAATGCTTTTGAAGCAATAGACACAAAAACAGCTATAAATCCAAAACCTAATATGATAGACTCAAACTTTAAACTATATATTGTGTAGATTCACAG
This sequence comes from Eucyclogobius newberryi, assembly GCF_026437365.1. Taxonomy (NCBI): domain Eukaryota; kingdom Metazoa; phylum Chordata; class Actinopteri; order Gobiiformes; family Gobiidae; genus Eucyclogobius; species Eucyclogobius newberryi. Next base: position 13,432 of record NW_027316126.1, read on the forward strand.
GTCCTACTTGCCCAGCAAAAAGGGCTTGAATAGCTCTTGCCCTTTTTTCAAAACTCACAAACAACTGTTCATGGGCTGAAAAGGCTTTTGGAGCAATAAAACAGTAAAAACTGCTATAACTCAAAAATGCAATAAGTTAGGTTCTAACTTTAAAAGACATGTTGTGCAGATGTACAAGCCCCTCTTGCACAGAAAGTATGGGTTAGATATCTCTTGCAGTTTCTTCAGAAAACACAAATTATGTGAAAATGCTTTTGGAGCAATAGACACAAAAACAGCTATAAATCCAAAACCTAATATGATAGACTCAAACTTTAAACTATATATTGTGTAGATTCACAGGTCCTACTTGCCCAGCAAAAAGGGCTTGAATAGCTCTTGCCCTTTTTTCAAAACTCCCAAACAACTGTTCATGGGCTGAAAAGGCTTTTGGAGCAATAAAACAGTAAAAACTGCTATAACTCAAAAATGTACCAAGATAGGTTCAAACTTTAAAAGACATGTGGTGCAGATGTACAAGCCCCTCTTGCACAGAAAGTATGGGTTAGATATCTCTTGCAGTTTCTTCAGAAAACACAAATTATGTGAAAATATTTTTGAAACAATAGACACAAAAACAGCTATAAATCCAAAACCTAATATGATAGACTCAAACTTTAAACTATATATTGTGTAGATTTACAGGTCCTACTTGCCCAGCAAAAAGGGTTTGAATAGCTCTTGCATTTTTTTCAAAACTCACAAACAACTGTTCATGGGCTGAAAAGGCTTTTGGAGCAATAAAACAGTAAAAACTGCTATAACTCAAAAATGTACTAAGATAGGTTCAAACTTTAAAAGACATATTGTGCAGATGTACAGGCCCCTCTTGCACAGAAAGTACGGGTTAGATATCTCTTGCAGTTTCTTCAGAAAACACAAATTATGTGAAAAAGCTTTTGGAGCAATAGACACAAAAACAGCTATAAATCCAAAACCTAATATGATAGACTCAAACTTTAAACTATATATTGTGTAGATTTACAGGTCCTACTTGCCCAGCAAAAAGGGTTTGAATAGCTCTTGCCCTTTTTTGAAAACTCACAAACAACTGTTCATGGGCTGAAAAGGCTTTTGGAGCAATAAAACAGTAAAAACTGCTATAACTCAAAAATGCAATAAGATAGGTTCAAACTTTAAAAGACATGTTGTGCAGATGTACAAGCCCCTCTTGCACAGAAAGTATGGGTTAGATATCTCTTGCAGTTTCTTCAGAAAACACAAATTATGTGAAAATGCTTTTGAAGCAATAGACACAAAAACAGCTATAAATCCAAAACCTAATATGATAGACTCAAACTTTAAACTATATATTGTGTAGATTCACAGGTCCTACTTGCCCAGCAAAAAGGGTTTGAATAGCTCTTGCCCTTTTTTGAAAACTCACAAACTGTTCATGGGCTGAAAAGGCTTTTGGAGCAATAAAACAGTAAAAACTGTTATAACTCAAAAATGTAATAAGATAGGTTCAAACTTTAAAAGACATGTTGTGCAGATGTACAAGCCCCTCTTGCACAGAAAGTATGGGTTAGATATCTCTTGCAGTTTCTTCAGAAAACACAAATTATGTGAAAATGCTTTTGAAGCAATAAACACAAAAACAGCTATAAATCCAAAACCTAATATGATAGACTCAAACTTTAAACTATATATTGTGTAGATTCACAGGTCCTACTTGCCCAGCAAAAAGGGTTTGAATAGCTCTTGCCCTTTTTTGAAAACTCACAAACAACTGTTCATGGGCTGAAAAGGCTTTTGGAGCAATAAAACAGTAAAAACTGTTATAACTCAAAAATGCAATAAGATAGGTTCAAACTTTAAAAGACATGTTGTGCAGATGTACAAGCCCCTCTTGCACAGAAAGTATGGGTTAGATATCTCTTGCAGTTTCTTCAGAAAACACAAATTATGTGAAAATGCTTTTGAAGCAATAGACACAAAAACAGCTATAAATCCAAAACCTAATATGATAGACTCAAACTTTAAACTATATATTGTGTAGATTTACAGGTCCTACTTGCCCAGCAAAAAGGGTTTGAATAGCTCTTGCATTTTTTTCAAAACTCACAAACAACTGTTCATGGGCTGAAAAGGCTTTTGGAGCAATAAAACAGTAAAAACTGTTATAACTCAAAAATGTAATAAGATAGGTTCAAACTTTAAAAGACATGTTGTGCAGATATACAAGCCCCTCTTGCACAGAAAGTATGGGTTAGATATCTCTTGCAGTTTCTTCAGAAAACACAAATTATGTGAAAATGCTTTTGAAGCAATAGACACAAAAACAGCTATAAATCCAAAACCTAATATGATAGACTCAAACTTTAAACTATATATTGTGTAGATTCACAGGTCCTACTTGCCCAGCAAAAAGGGTTTGAATAGCTCTTGCCCTTTTTTGAAAACTCACAAACAACTGTTCATGGGCTGAAAAGGCTTTTGGAGCAATAAAACAGTAAAAACTGTTATAACTCAAAAATGTAATAAGATAGGTTCAAACTTTAAAAGACATGTTGTGCAGATATACAAGCCCCTCTTGCACAGAAAGTATGGGTTAGATATCTCTTGCAGTTTCTTCAGAAAACACAAATTATGTGAAAATGCTTTTGAAGCAATAGACACAAAAACAGCTATAAATCCAAAACCTAATATGATAGACTCAAACTTTAAACTATATATTGTGTAGATTCACAGGTCCTACTTGCCCAGCAAAAAGGGTTTGAATAGCTCTTGCCCTTTTTTGAAAACTCACAAACAACTGTTCATGGGCTGAAAAGGCTTTTGGAGCAATAAAACAGTAAAAACTGTTATAACTCAAAAATGCAATAAGATAGGTTCAAACTTTAAAAGACATGTTGTGCAGATGTACAAGCCCCTCTTGCACAGAAAGTATGGGTTAGATATCTCTTGCAGTTTCTTCAGAAAACACAAATTATGTGAAAATGCTTTTGAAGCAATAGACACAAAAACAGCTATAAATCCAAAACCTAATATGATAGACTCAAACTTTAAACTATATATTGTGTAGATTCACAGGTCCTACTTGCCCAGCAAAACGGGCTTGAATAGCTCTTGCCCTTTTTTGAAAACTCACAAACAACTGTTCATGGGCTGAAAAGGCTTTTGGAGCAATAAAACAGTAAAAACTGTTATAACTCAAAAATGCAATAAGATAGGTTCAAACTTTAAAAGACATGTTGTGCAGATGTACAAGCCCTTCTTGCACAGAAAGTATGGGTTAGATATCTCTTGCAGTTTCTTCAGAAAACACAAATTATGTGAAAATGCTTTTGAAGCAATAGACACAAAAACAGCTATAAATCCAAAACCTAATATGATAGACTCAAACTTTAAACTATATATTGTGTAGATTCACAGGTCCTACTTGCCCAGCAAAAAGGGTTTGAATAGCTCTTGCCCTTTTTTGAAAACTCACAAACAACTGTTCATGGGCTGAAAAGGCTTTTGGAGCAATAAAACAGTAAAAACTGTTATAACTCAAAAATGCAATAAGATAGGTTCAAACTTTAAAAGACATGTTGTGCAGATGTACAAGCCCCTCTTGCACAGAAAGTATGGGTTAGATATCTCTTGCAGTTTCTTCAGAAAACACAAATTATGTGAAAATGCTTTTGAAGCAATAGACACAAAAACAGCTATAAATCCAAGACCTAATATGATAGACTCAAACTTTAAACTATATATTGTGTAGATTCACAGGTCCTACTTGCCCAGCAAAAAGGGCTTGAATAGCTCTTGCCCTTTTTTCAAAACTCACAAACAACTGTTCATGGGCTGAAAAGGCTTTTGGAGCAATAAAACAGTAAAAACTGCTATAACTCAAAAATGCAATAAGTTAGGTTCTAACTTTAAAATACATGTTGTGCAGATGTACAAGCCCCTCTTGCACAGAAAGTATGGGTTAGATATCTCTTGCAGTTTCTTCAGAAAACACAAATTATGTGAAAATGCTTTTGGAGCAATAGACACAAAAACAGCTATAAATCCAAAACCTAATAATGATAGACTCAAACTTTAAACTATATATTGTGTAGATTCACAGGTCCTACTTGCCCAGCAAAAAGGGTTTGAATAGCTCTTGCCCTTTTTTTAAAACTCACAAACAACTGTTCATGGGCTGAAAAGGCTTTTGGAGCAATAAAACAGTAAAAACTGCTATAACTCAAAAATGTACTAAGATAGGTTCAAACTTTAAAAGACATGTGGTGCAGATGTACAAGCCCCTCTTGCACAGAAAGTATGGGTTAGATATCTCTTGCAGTTTCTTCAGAAAACACAAATTATGTGAAAATGCTTTTGAAGCAATAGACACAAAAACAGCTATAAATCCAAAACCTAATATGATAGACTCAAACTTTAAACTATATATTGTGTAGATTCACAGGTCCTACTTGCCCAGCAAAAAGGGCTTGAATAGCTCTTGCCCTTTTTTCAAAACTCACAAACAACTGTTCATGGGCTGAAAAGGCTTTTGGAGCAATAAAACAGTAAAAACTGCTATAACTCAAAAATGCAATAAGTTAGGTTCTAACTTTAAAAGACATGTTGTGCAGATGTACAAGCCCCTCTTGCACAGAAAGTATGGGTTAGATATCTCTTGCAGTTTCTTCAGAAAACACAAATTATGTGAAAATGCTTTTGGAGCAATAGACACAAAAACAGCTATAAATCCAAAACCTAATATGATAGACTCAAACTTTAAACTATATATTGTGTAGATTCACAGGTCCTACTTGCCCAGCAAAAAGGGCTTGAATAGCTCTTGCCCTTTTTTCAAAACTCACAAACAACTGTTCATGGGCTGAAAAGGCTTTTGGAGCAATAAAACAGTAAAAACTGCTATAACTCAAAAATGTACCAAGATAGGTTCAAACTTTAAAAGACATGTGGTGCAGATGTACAAGCCCCTCTTGCACAGAAAGTATGGGTTAGATATCTCTTGCAGTTTCTTCAGAAAACACAAATTATGTGAAAATATTTTTGAAACAATAGACACAAAAACAGCTATAAATCCAAAACCTAATATGATAGACTCAAACTTTAAACTATATATTGTGTAGATTTACAGGTCCTACTTGCCCAGCAAAAAGGGTTTGAATAGCTCTTGCATTTTTTTCAAAACTCACAAACAACTGTTCATGGGCTGAAAAGGCTTTTGGAGCAATAAAACAGTAAAAACTGCTATAACTCAAAAATGTACTAAGATAGGTTCAAACTTTAAAAGACATATTGTGCAGATGTACAGGCCCCTCTTGCACAGAAAGTACGGGTTAGATATCTCTTGCAGTTTCTTCAGAAAACACAAATTATGTGAAAATGCTTTTGGAGCAATAGACACAAAAACAGCTATAAATCCAAAACCTAATATGATAGACTCAAACTTTAAACTATATATTGTGTAGATTCACAGGTCCTACTTGCCCAGCAAAAAGGGTTTGAATAGCTCTTGCCCTTTTTTGAAAACTCACAAACAACTGTTCATGGGCTGAAAAGGCTTTTGGAGCAATAAAACAGTAAAAACTGTTATAACTCAAAAATGCAATAAGATAGGTTCAAACTTTAAAAGACATGTTGTGCAGATGTACAAGCCCCTCTTGCACAGAAAGTATGGGTTAGATATCTCTTGCAGTTTCTTCAGAAAACACAAATTATGTGAAAATGCTTTTGAAGCAATAGACACAAAAACAGCTATAAATCCAAAACCTAATATGATAGACTCAAACTTTAAACTATATATTGTGTAGATTTACAGGTCCTACTTGCCCAGCAAAAAGGGTTTGAATAGCTCTTGCATTTTTTTCAAAACTCACAAACAACTGTTCATGGGCTGAAAAGGCTTTTGGAGCAATAAAACAGTAAAAACTGTTATAACTCAAAAATGTAATAAGATAGGTTCAAACTTTAAAAGACATGTTGTGCAGATGTACAAGCCCCTCTTGCACAGAAAGTATGGGTTAGATATCTCTTGCAGTTTCTTCAGAAAACACAAATTATGTGAAAATGCTTTTGAAGCAATAGACACAAAAACAGCTATAAATCCAAAACCTAATATGATAGACTCAAACTTTAAACTATATATTGTGTAGATTCACAGGTCCTACTTGCCCAGCAAAAAGGGTTTGAATAGCTCTTGCCCTTTTTTGAAAACTCACAAACAACTGTTCATGGGCTGAAAAGGCTTTTGGAGCAATAAAACAGTAAAAAATGTTATAACTCAAAAATGCAATAAGATAGGTTCAAACTTTAAAAGACATGTTGTGCAGATGTACAAGCCCCTCTTGCACAGAAAGTATGGGTTAGATATCTCTTGCAGTTTCTTCAGAAAACACAAATTATGTGAAAATGCTTTTGAAGCAATAGACACAAAAACAGCTATAAATCCAAAACCTAATATGATAGACTCAAACTTTAAACTATATATTGTGTAGATTCACAGGTCCTACTTGCCCAGCAAAAAGGGCTTGAATAGCTCTTGCCCTTTTTTGAAAACTCACAAACAACTGTTCATGGGCTGAAAAGGCTTTTGGAGCAATAAAACAGTAAAAACTGTTATAACTCAAAAATGCAATAAGATAGGTTCAAACTTTAAAAGACATGTTGTGCAGATGTACAAGCCCCTCTTGCACAGAAAGTATGGGTTAGATATCTCTTGCAGTTTCTTCAGAAAACACAAATTATGTGAAAATGCTTTTGAAGCAATAGACACAAAAACAGCTATAAATCCAAGACCTAATATGATAGACTCAAACTTTAAACTATATATTGTGTAGATTCACAGGTCCTACTTGCCCAGCAAAAAGGGCTTGAATAGCTCTTGCCCTTTTTTCAAAACTCACAAACAACTGTTCATGGGCTGAAAAGGCTTTTGGAGCAATAAAACAGTAAAAACTGCTATAACTCAAAAATGCAATAAGTTAGGTTCTAACTTTAAAATACATGTTGTGCAGATGTACAAGCCCCTCTTGCACAGAAAGTATGGGTTAGATATCTCTTGCAGTTTCTTCAGAAAACACAAATTATGTGAAAATGCTTTTGGAGCAATAGACACAAAAACAGCTATAAATCCAAAACCTAATATGATAGACTCAAACTTTAAACTATATATTGTGTAGATTCACAGGTCCTACTTGCCCAGCAAAAAGGGTTTGAATAGCTCTTGCCCTTTTTTGAAAACTCACAAACAACTGTTCATGGGCTGAAAAGGCTTTTGGAGCAATAAAACAGTAAAAACTGCTATAACTCAAAAATGTACTAAGATAGGTTCAAACTTTAAAAGACATGTTGTGCAGATGTACAAGCCCCTCTTGCACAGAAAGTATGGGTTAGATATCTCTTGCAGTTTCTTCAGAAAACACAAATTATGTGAAAATGCTTTTGGAGCAATAGACACAAAAACAGCTATAAATCCAAAACCTAATATGATAGACTCAAACTTTAAACTATATATTGTGTAGATTCACAGGTCCTACTTGCCCAGCAAAAAGGGCTTGAATAGCTCTTGCCCTTTTTTCAAAACTCACAAACAACTGTTCATGGGCTGAAAAGGCTTTTGGAGCAATAAAACAGTAAAAACTGCTATAACTCAAAAATGTACCAAGATAGGTTCAAACTTTAAAAGACATGTGGTGCAGATGTACAAGCCCCTCTTGCACAGAAAGTATGGGTTAGATATCTCTTGCAGTTTCTTCAGAAAACACAAATTATGTGAAAATATTTTTGAAACAATAGACACAAAAACAGCTATAAATCCAAAACCTAATATGATAGACTCAAACTTTAAACTATATATTGTGTAGATTTACAGGTCCTACTTGCCCAGCAAAAAGGGTTTGAATAGCTCTTGCATTTTTTTCAAAACTCACAAACAACTGTTCATGGGCTGAAAAGGCTTTTGGAGCAATAAAACAGTAAAAACTGCTATAACTCAAAAATGTACTAAGATAGGTTCAAACTTTAAAAGACATATTGTGCAGATGTACAAGCCCCTCTTGCACAGAAAGTACGGGTTAGATATCTCTTGCAGTTTCTTCAGAAAACACAAATTATGTGAAAATGCTTTTGGAGCAATAGACACAAAAACAGCTATAAATCCAAAACCTAATATGATAGACTCAAACTTTAAACTATATATTGTGTAGATTTACAGGTCCTACTTGCCCAGCAAAAAGGGTTTGAATAGCTCTTGCATTTTTTTCAAAACTCACAAACAACTGTTCATGGGCTGAAAAGGCTTTTGGAGCAATAAAACAGTAAAAACTGTTATAACTCAAAAATGTAATAAGATAGGTTCAAACTTTAAAAGACATGTTGTGCAGATGTACAAGCCCCTCTTGCACAGAAAGTATGGGTTAGATATCTCTTGCAGTTTCTTCAGAAAACACAAATTATGTGAAAATGCTTTTGAAGCAATAGACACAAAAACAGCTATAAATCCAAAACCTAATATGATAGACTCAAACTTTAAACTATATATTGTGTAGATTCACAGGTCCTACTTGCCCAGCAAAAAGGGTTTGAATAGCTCTTGCCCTTTTTTGAAAACTCACAAACAACTGTTCATGGGCTGAAAAGGCTTTTGGAGCAATAAAACAGTAAAAACTGTTATAACTCAAAAATGCAATAAGATAGGTTCAAACTTTAAAAGACATGTTGTGCAGATGTACAAGCCCCTCTTGCACAGAAAGTATGGGTTAGATATCTCTTGCAGTTTCTTCAGAAAACACAAATTATGTGAAAATGCTTTTGAAGCAATAGACACAAAAACAGCTATAAATCCAAAACCTAATATGATAGACTCAAACTTTAAACTATATATTGTGTAGATTTACAGGTCCTACTTGCCCAGCAAAAAGGGTTTGAATAGCTCTTGCATTTTTTTCAAAACTCACAAACAACTGTTCATGGGCTGAAAAGGCTTTTGGAGCAATAAAACAGTAAAAACTGTTATAACTCAAAAATGTAATAAGATAGGTTCAAACTTTAAAAGACATGTTGTGCAGATGTACAAGCCCCTCTTGCACAGAAAGTATGGGTTAGATATCTCTTGCAGTTTCTTCAGAAAACACAAATTATGTGAAAATGCTTTTGAAGCAATAGACACAAAAACAGCTATAAATCCAAAACCTAATATGATAGACTCAAACTTTAAACTATATATTGTGTAGATTCACAGGTCCTACTTGCCCAGCAAAAAGGGTTTGAATAGCTCTTGCCCTTTTTTGAAAACTCACAAACAACTGTTCATGGGCTGAAAAGGCTTTTGGAGCAATAAAACAGTAAAAACTGTTATAACTCAAAAATGCAATAAGATAGGTTCAAACTTTAAAAGACATGTTGTGCAGATGTACAAGCCCCTCTTGCACAGAAAGTATGGGTTAGATATCTCTTGCAGTTTCTTCAGAAAACACAAATTATGTGAAAATGCTTTTGAAGCAATAGACACAAAAACAGCTATAAATCCAAAACCTAATATGATAGACTCAAACTTTAAACTATATATTGTGTAGATTCACAGGTCCTACTTGCCCAGCAAAAAGGGCTTGAATAGCTCTTGCCCTTTTTTCAAAACTCACAAACAACTGTTCATGGGCTGAAAAGGCTTTTGGAGCAATAAAACAGTAAAAACTGCTATAACTCAAAAATGCAATAAGTTAGGTTCTAACTTTAAAAGACATGTTGTGCAGATGTACAAGCCCCTCTTGCACAGAAAGTATGGGTTAGATATCTCTTGCAGTTTCTTCAGAAAACACAAATTATGTGAAAATGCTTTTGGAGCAATAGACACAAAAACAGCTATAAATCCAAAACCTAATATGATAGACTCAAACTTTAAACTATATATTGTGTAGATTCACAGGTCCTACTTGCCCAGCAAAAAGGGCTTGAATAGCTCTTGTCCTTTTTTCAAAACTCACAAACAACTGTTCATGGGCTGAAAAGGCTTTTGGAGCAATAAAACAGTAAAAACTGCTATAACTCAAAAATGTACCAAGATAGGTTCAAACTTTAAAAGACATGTGGTGCAGATGTACAAGCCCCTCTTGCACAGAAAGTATGGGTTAGATATCTCTTGCAGTTTCTTCAGAAAACACAAATTATGTGAAAATATTTTTGAAACAATAGACACAAAAACAGCTATAAATCCAAAACCTAATATGATAGACTCAAACTTTAAACTATATATTGTGTAGATTTACAGGTCCTACTTGCCCAGCAAAAAGGGTTTGAATAGCTCTTGCATTTTTTTCAAAACTCACAAACAACTGTTCATGGGCTGAAAAGGCTTTTGGAGCAATAAAACAGTAAAAACTGCTATAACTCAAAAATGTACTAAGATAGGTTCAAACTTTAAAAGACATATTGTGCAGATGTACAGGCCCCTCTTGCACAGAAAGTACGGGTTAGATATCTCTTGCAGTTTCTTCAGAAAACACAAATTATGTGAAAATGCTTTTGGAGCAATAGACACAAAAACAGCTATAAATCCAAAACCTAATATGATAGACTCAAACTTTAAACTATATATTGTGTAGATTTACAGGTCCTACTTGCCCAGCAAAAAGGGTTTGAATAGCTCTTGCATTTTTTTCAAAACTCACAAACAACTGTTCATGGGCTGAAAAGGCTTTTGGAGCAATAAAACAGTAAAAACTGTTATAACTCAAAAATGTAATAAGATAGGTTCAAACTTTAAAAGACATGTTGTGCAGATGTACAAGCCCCTCTTGCACAGAAAGTATGGGTTAGATATCTCTTGCAGTTTCTTCAGAAAACACAAATTATGTGAAAATGCTTTTGAAGCAATAGACACAAAAACAGCTATAAATCCAAAACCTAATATGATAGACTCAAACTTTAAACTATATATTGTGTAGATTCACAGGTCCTACTTGCCCAGCAAAAAGGGTTTGAATAGCTCTTGCCCTTTTTTGAAAACTCACAAACAACTGTTCATGGGCTGAAAAGGCTTTTGGAGCAATAAAACAGTAAAAACTGTTATAACTCAAAAATGCAATAAGATAGGTTCAAACTTTAAAAGACATGTTGTGCAGATGTACAAGCCCCTCTTGCACAGAAAGTATGGGTTAGATATCTCTTGCAGTTTCTTCAGAAAACACAAATTATGTGAAAATGCTTTTGAAGCAATAGACACAAAAACAGCTATAAATCCAAAACCTAATATGATAGACTCAAACTTTAAACTATATATTGTGTAGATTCACAGGTCCTACTTGCCCAGCAAAAAGGGCTTGAATAGCTCTTGCCCTTTTTTCAAAACTCACAAACAACTGTTCATGGGCTGAAAAGGCTTTTAGAGCAATAAAACAGTAAAAACTGCTATAACTCAAAAATGCAATAAGTTAGGTTCTAACTTTAAAAGACATGTTGTGCAGATGTACAAGCCCCTCTTGCACAGAAAGTATGGGTTAGATATCTCTTGCAGTTTCTTCAGAAAACACAAATTATGTGAAAATGCTTTTGGAGCAATAGACACAAAAACAGCTATAAATCCAAAACCTAATATGATAGACTCAAACTTTAAACTATATATTGTGTAGATTCACAGGTCCTACTTGCCCAGCAAAAAGGGCTTGAATAGCTCTTGCCCTTTTTTCAAAACTCACAAACAACTGTTCATGGGCTGAAAAGGCTTTTGGAGCAATAAAACAGTAAAAACTGCTATAACTCAAAAATGTACCAAGATAGGTTCAAACTTTAAAAGACATGTGGTGCAGATGTACAAGCCCCTCTTGCACAGAAAGTATGGGTTAGATATCTCTTGCAGTTTCTTCAGAAAACACAAATTATGTGAAAATATTTTTGAAACAATAGACACAAAAACAGCTATAAATCCAAAACCTAATATGATAGACTCAAACTTTAAACTATATATTGTGTAGATTTACAGGTCCTACTTGCCCAGCAAAAAGGGTTTGAATAGCTCTTGCATTTTTTTCAAAACTCACAAACAACTGTTCATGGGCTGAAAAGGCTTTTGGAGCAATAAAACAGTAAAAACTGCTATAACTCAAAAATGTACTAAGATAGGTTCAAACTTTAAAAGACATATTGTGCAGATGTACAGGCCCCTCTTGCACAGAAAGTACGGGTTAGATATCTCTTGCAGTTTCTTCAGAAAACACAAATTATGTGAAAATGCTTTTGGAGCAATAGACACAAAAACAGCTATAAATCCAAAACCTAATATGATAGACTCAAACTTTAAACTATATATTGTGTAGATTTACAGGTCCTACTTGCCCAGCAAAAAGGGTTTGAATAGCTCTTGCATTTTTTTCAAAACTCACAAACAACTGTTCATGGGCTGAAAAGGCTTTTGGAGCAATAAAACAGTAAAAACTGTTATAACTCAAAAATGTAATAAGATAGGTTCAAACTTTAAAAGACATGTTGTGCAGATGTACAAGCCCCTCTTGCACAGAAAGTATGGGTTAGATATCTCTTGGAGTTTCTTCAGAAAACACAAATTATGTGAAAATGCTTTTGAAGCAATAGACACAAAAACAGCTATAAATCCAAAACCTAATATGATAGACTCAAACTTTAAACTATATATTGTGTAGATTCACAGGTCCTACTTGCCCAGCAAAAAGGGTTTGAATAGCTCTTGCCCTTTTTTGAAAACTCACAAACAACTGTTCATGGGCTGAAAAGGCTTTTGGAGCAATAAAACAGTAAAAACTGTTATAACTCAAAAATGCAATAAGATAGGTTCAAACTTTAAAAGACATGTTGTGCAGATGTACAAGCCCCTCTTGCACAGAAAGTATGGGTTAGATATCTCTTGCAGTTTCTTCAGAAAACACAAATTATGTGAAAATGCTTTTGAAGCAATAGACACAAAAACAGCTATAAATCCAAAACCTAATATGATAGACTCAAACTTTAAACTATATATTGTGTAGATTTACAGGTCCTACTTGCCCAGCAAAAAGGGTTTGAATAGCTCTTGCATTTTTTTCAAAACTCACAAACAACTGTTCATGGGCTGAAAAGGCTTTTGGAGCAATAAAACAGTAAAAACTGTTATAACACAAAAATGTAATAAGATAGGTTCAAACTTTAAAAGACATGTTGTGCAGATGTACAAGCCCCTCTTGCACAGAAAGTATGGGTTAGATATCTCTTGCAGTTTCTTCAGAAAACACAAATTATGTGAAAATGCTTTTGAAGCAATAGACACAAAAACAGCTATAAATCCAAAACCTAATATGATAGACTCAAACTTTAAACTATATATTGTGTAGATTCACAGGTCCTACTTGCCCAGCAAAAAGGGTTTGAATAGCTCTTGCCCTTTTTTGAAAACTCACAAACAACTGTTCATGGGCTGAAAAGGCTTTTGGAGCAATAAAACAGTAAAAACTGTTATAACTCAAAAATGCAATAAGATAGGTTCAAACTTTAAAAGACATGTTGTGCAGATGTACAAGCCCCTCTTGCACAGAAAGTATGGGTTAGATATCTCTTGCAGTTTCTTCAGAAAACACAAATTATGTGAAAATGCTTTTGAAGCAATAGACACAAAAACAGCTATAAATCCAAAACCTAATATGATAGACTCAAACTTTAAACTATATATTGTGTAGATTCACAGGTCCTACTTGCCCAGCAAAAAGGGCTTGAATAGCTCTTGCCCTTTTTTGAAAACTCACAAACAACTGTTCATGGGCTGAAAAGGCTTTTGGAGCAATAAAACAGTAAAAACTGTTTTAACTCAAAAATGCAATAAGATAGGTTCAAACTTTAAAAGACATGTTGTGCAGATGTACAAGCCCCTCTTGCACAGAAAGTATGGGTTAGATATCTCTTGCAGTTTCTTCAGAAAACACAAATTATGTGAAAATGCTTTTGAAGCAATAGACACAAAAACAGCTATAAATCCAAAACCTAATATGATAGACTCAAACTTTAAACTATATATTGTGTAGATTCACAGGTCCTACTTGCCCAGCAAAAAGGGCTTGAATAGCTCTTGCCCTTTTTTCAAAACTCACAAACAACTGTTCATGGGCTGAAAAGGCTTTTGGAGCAATAAAACAGTAAAAACTGCTATAACTCAAAAATGCAATAAGTTAGGTTCTAACTTTAAAATACATGTTGTGCAGATGTACAAGCCCCTCTTGCACAGAAAGTATGGGTTAGATATCTCTTGCAGTTTCTTCAGAAAACACAAATTATGTGAAAATGCTTTTGGAGCAATAGACACAAAAACAGCTATAAATCCAAAACCTAATATGATAGACTCAAACTTTAAACTATATATTGTGTAGATTCACAGGTCCTACTTGCCCAGCAAAAAGGGTTTGAATAGCTCTTGCCCTTTTTTGAAAACTCACAAACAACTGTTCATGGGCTGAAAAGGCTTTTGGAGCAATAAAACAGTAAAAACTGCTATAACTCAAAAATGTACTAAGATAGGTTCAAACTTTAAAAGACATGTGGTGCAGATGTACAAGCCCCTCTTGCACAGAAAGTATGGGTTAGATATCTCTTGCAGTTTCTTCAGAAAACACAAATTATGTGAAAATATTTTTGAAACAATAGACACAAAAACAGCTATAAATCCAAAACCTAATATGATAGACTCAAACTTTAAACTATATATTGTGTAGATTTACAGGTCCTACTTGCCCAGCAAAAAGGGTTTGAATAGCTCTTGCATTTTTTTCAAAACTCACAAACAACTGTTCATGGGCTGAAAAGGCTTTTGGAGCAATAAAACAGTAAAAACTGCTATAACTCAAAAATGTACCAAGATAGGTTCAAACTTTAAAAGACATGTGGTGCAGATGTACAAGCCCCTCTTGCACAGAAAGTATGGGTTAGATATCTCTTGCAGTTTCTTCAGAAAACACAAATTATGTGAAAATATTTTTGAAACAATAGACACAAAAACAGCTATAAATCCAAAACCTAATATGATAGACTCAAACTTTAAACTATATATTGTGTAGATTTACAGGTCCTACTTGCCCAGCAAAAAGGGTTTGAATAGCTCTTGCATTTTTTTCAAAACTCACAAACAACTGTTCATGGGCTGAAAAGGCTTTTGGAGCAATAAAACAGTAAAAACTGCTATAACTCAAAAATGTACTAAGATAGGTTCAAACTTTAAAAGACATATTGTGCAGATGTACAGGCCCCTCTTGCACAGAAAGTACGGGTTAGATATCTCTTGCAGTTTCTTCAGAAAACACAAATTATGTGAAAATGCTTTTGGAGCAATAGACACAAAAACAGCTATAAATCCAAAACCTAATATGATAGACTCAAACTTTAAACTATATATTGTGTAGATTTACAGGTCCTACTTGCCCAGCAAAAAGGGTTTGAATAGCTCTTGCATTTTTTTCAAAACTCACAAACAACTGTTCATGGGCTGAAAAGGCTTTTGGAGCAATAAAACAGTAAAAACTGTTATAACTCAAAAATGTAATAAGATAGGTTCAAACTTTAAAAGACATGTTGTGCAGATGTACAAGCCCCTCTTGCACAGAAAGTATGGGTTAGATATCTCTTGCAGTTTCTTCAGAAAACACAAATTATGTGAAAATGCTTTTGAAGCAATAGACACAAAAACAGCTATAAATCCAAAACCTAATATGATAGACTCAAACTTTAAACTATATATTGTGTAGATTCACAGGTCCTACTTGCCCAGCAAAAAGGGTTTGAATAGCTCTTGCCCTTTTTTGAAAACTCACAAACAACTGTTCATGGGCTGAAAAGGCTTTTGGAGCAATAAAACAGTAAAAACTGTTATAACTCAAAAATGTAATAAGATAGGTTCAAACTTTAAAAGACATGTTGTGCAGATGTACAAGCCCCTCTTGCACAGAAAGTATGGGTTAGATATCTCTTGCAGTTTCTTCAGAAAACACAAATTATGTGAAAATGCTTTTGAAGCAATAGACACAAAAACAGCTATAAATCCAAAACCTAATATGATAGACTCAAACTTTAAACTATATATTGTGTAGATTCACAGGTCCTACTTGCCCAGCAAAAAGGGTTTGAATAGCTCTTGCCCTTTTTTGAAAACTCACAAACAACTGTTCATGGGCTGAAAAGGCTTTTGGAGCAATAAAACAGTAAAAACTGTTATAACTCAAAAATGCAATAAGATAGGTTCAAACTTTAAAAGACATGTTGTGCAGATGTACAAGCCCCTCTTGCACAGAAAGTATGGGTTAGATATCTCTTGCAGTTTCTTCAGAAAACACAAATTATGTGAAAATGCTTTTGAAGCAATAGACACAAAAACAGCTATAAATCCAAAACCTAATATGATAGACTCAAACTTTAAACTATATATTGTGTAGATTTACAGGTCCTACTTGCCCAGCAAAAAGGGTTTGAATAGCTCTTGCATTTTTTTCAAAACTCACAAACAACTGTTCATGGGCTGAAAAGGCTTTTGGAGCAATAAAACAGTAAAAACTGTTATAACTCAAAAATGTAATAAGATAGGTTCAAACTTTAAAAGACATGTTGTGCAGATGTACAAGCCCCTCTTGCACAGAAAGTATGGGTTAGATATCTCTTGCAGTTTCTTCAGAAAACACAAATTATGTGAAAATGCTTTTGAAGCAATAGACACAAAAACAGCTATAAATCCAAAACCTAATATGATAGACTCAAACTTTAAACTATATATTGTGTAGATTCACAGGTCCTACTTGCCCAGCAAAAAGGGTTTGAATAGCTCTTGCCCTTTTTTGAAAACTCACAAACAACTGTTCATGGGCTGAAAAGGCTTTTGGAGCAATAAAACAGTAAAAACTGTTATAACTCAAAAATGCAATAAGATAGGTTCAAACTTTAAAAGACATGTTGTGCAGATGTACAAGCCCCTCTTGCACAGAAAGTATGGGTTAGATATCTCTTGCAGTTTCTTCAGAAAACACAAATTATGTGAAAATGCTTTTGAAGCAATAGACACAAAAACAGCTATAAATCCAAAACCTAATATGATAGACTCAAACTTTAAACTATATATTGTGTAGATTCACAGGTCCTACTTGCCCAGCAAAAAGGGCTTGAATAGCTCTTGCCCTTTTTTCAAAACTCACAAACAACTGTTCATGGACTGAAAAGGCTTTTGGAGCAATAAAACAGTAAAAACTGCTATAACTCAAAAATGCAATAAGATAGGTTCAAACTTTAAAAGACATGTTGTGCAGATGTACAAGCCCCTCTTGCACAGAAAGTATGGGTTAGATATCTCTTGCAGTTTCTTCAGAAAACACAAATTATGTGAAAATGCTTTTGAAGCAATAGACACAAAAACAGCTATAAATCCAAAACCTAATATGATAGACTCAAACTTTAAACTATATATTGTGTAGATTCACAGGTCCTACTTGTCCAGCAAAACGGGCTTGAATAGCTCTTGCCCTTTTTTGAAAACTCACAAACAACTGTTCATGGGCTGAAAAGGCTTTTGGAGCAATAAAACAGTAAAAACTGTTATAACTCAAAAATGCAATAAGATAGGTTTAAACTTTAAAAGACATGTTGTGCAGATGTACAAGCCCCTCTTGCACAGAAAGTATGGGTTAGATATCTCTTGCAGTTTCTTCAGAAAACACAAATTATGTGAAAATGCTTTTGAAGCAATAGACACAAAAACAGCTATAAATCCAAAACCTAATATGATAGACTCAAACTTTAAACTATATATTGTGTAGATTCACAGGTCCTACTTGCCCAGCAAAAAGGGTTTGAATAGCTCTTGCCCTTTTTTGAAAACTCACAAACTGTTCATGGGCTGAAAAGGCTTTTGGAGCAATAAAACAGTAAAAACTGTTATAACTCAAAAATGCAATAAGATAGGTTCAAACTTTAAAAGACATGTTGTGCAGATGTACAAGCCCCTCTTGCACAGAAAGTATGGGTTAGATATCTCTTGCAGTTTCTTCAGAAAACACAAATTATGTGAAAATGCTTTTGAAGCAATAGACACAAAAACAGCTATAAATCCAAAACCTAATATGATAGACTCAAACTTTAAACTATATATTGTGTAGATTCACAGGTCCTACTTGCCCAGCAAAAAGGGCTTGAATAGCTCTTGCCCTTTTTTCAAAACTCACAAACAACTGTTCATGGGCTGAAAAGGCTTTTGGAGCAATAAAACAGTAAAAACTGCTATAACTCAAAAATGCAATAAGTTAGGTTCTAACTTTAAAAGACATGTTGTGCAGATGTACAAGCCCCTCTTGCACAGAAAGTATGGGTTAGATATCTCTTGCAGTTTCTTCAGAAAACACAAATTATGTGAAAATGCTTTTGGAGCAATAGACACAAAAACAGCTATAAATCCAAAACCTAATATGATAGACTCAAACTTTAAACTATATATTGTGTAGATTCACAGGTCCTACTTGCCCAGCAAAAAGGGCTTGAATAGCTCTTGCCCTTTTTTCAAAACTCCCAAACAACTGTTCATGGGCTGAAAAGGCTTTTGGAGCAATAAAACAGTAAAAACTGCTATAACTCAAAAATGTACCAAGATAGGTTCAAACTTTAAAAGACATGTGGTGCAGATGTACAAGCCCCTCTTGCACAGAAAGTATGGGTTAGATATCTCTTGCAGTTTCTTCAGAAAACACAAATTATGTGAAAATATTTTTGAAACAATAGACACAAAAACAGCTATAAATCCAAAACCTAATATGATAGACTCAAACTATAAACTATATATTGTGTAGATTTACAGGTCCTACTTGCCCAGCAAAAAGGGTTTGAATAGCTCTTGCATTTTTTTCAAAACTCACAAACAACTGTTCATGGGCTGAAAAGGCTTTTGGAGCAATAAAACAGTAAAAACTGCTATAACTCAAAAATGTACTAAGATAGGTTCAAACTTTAAAAGACATATTGTGCAGATGTACAGGCCCCTCTTGCACAGAAAGTACGGGTTAGATATCTCTTGCAGTTTCTTCAGAAAACACAAATTATGTGAAAAAGCTTTTGGAGCAATAGACACAAAAACAGCTATAAATCCAAAACCTAATATGATAGACTCAAACTTTAAACTATATATTGTGTAGATTTACAGGTCCTACTTGCCCAGCAAAAAGGGTTTGAATAGCTCTTGCCCTTTTTTGAAAACTCACAAACAACTGTTCATGGGCTGAAAAGGCTTTTGGAGCAATAAAACAGTAAAAACTGTTATAACTCAAAAATGCAATAAGATAGGTTCAAACTTTAAAAGACATGTTGTGCAGATGTACAAGCCCCTCTTGCACAGAAAGTATGGGTTAGATATCTCTTGCAGTTTCTTCAGAAAACACAAATTATGTGAAAATGCTTTTGAAGCAATAGACACAAAAACAGCTATAAATCCAAAACCTAATATGATAGACTCAAACTTTAAACTATATATTGTGTAGATTCACAGGTCCTACTTGCCCAGCAAAAAGGGTTTGAATAGCTCTTGCCCTTTTTTGAAAACTCACAAACTGTTCATGGGCTGAAAAGGCTTTTGGAGCAATAAAACAGTAAAAACTGTTATAACTCAAAAATGTAATAAGATAGGTTCAAACTTTAAAAGACATGTTGTGCAGATGTACAAGCCCCTCTTGCACAGAAAGTATGGGTTAGATATCTCTTGCAGTTTCTTCAGAAAACACAAATTATGTGAAAATGCTTTTGAAGCAATAAACACAAAAACAGCTATAAATCCAAAACCTAATATGATAGACTCAAACTTTAAACTATATATTGTGTAGATTCACAGGTCCTACTTGCCCAGCAAAAAGGGTTTGAATAGCTCTTGCCCTTTTTTGAAAACTCACAAACAACTGTTCATGGGCTGAAAAGGCTTTTGGAGCAATAAAACAGTAAAAACTGTTATAACTCAAAAATGCAATAAGATAGGTTCAAACTTTAAAAGACATGTTGTGCAGATGTACAAGCCCCTCTTGCACAGAAAGTATGGGTTAGATATCTCTTGCAGTTTCTTCAGAAAACACAAATTATGTGAAAATGCTTTTGAAGCAATAGACACAAAAACAGCTATAAATCCAAAACCTAATATGATAGACTCAAACTTTAAACTATATATTGTGTAGATTTACAGGTCCTACTTGCCCAGCAAAAAGGGTTTGAATAGCTCTTGCATTTTTTTCAAAACTCACAAACAACTGTTCATGGGCTGAAAAGGCTTTTGGAGCAATAAAACAGTAAAAACTGTTATAACTCAAAAATGTAATAAGATAGGTTCAAACTTTAAAAGACATGTTGTGCAGATATACAAGCCCCTCTTGCACAGAAAGTATGGGTTAGATATCTCTTGCAGTTTCTTCAGAAAACACAAATTATGTGAAAATGCTTTTGAAGCAATAGACACAAAAACAGCTATAAATCCAAAACCTAATATGATAGACTCAAACTTTAAACTATATATTGTGTAGATTCACAGGTCCTACTTGCCCAGCAAAAAGGGTTTGAATAGCTCTTGCCCTTTTTTGAAAACTCACAAACAACTGTTCATGGGCTGAAAAGGCTTTTGGAGCAATAAAACAGTAAAAACTGTTATAACTCAAAAATGTAATAAGATAGGTTCAAACTTTAAAAGACATGTTGTGCAGATATACAAGCCCCTCTTGCACAGAAAGTATGGGTTAGATATCTCTTGCAGTTTCTTCAGAAAACACAAATTATGTGAAAATGCTTTTGAAGCAATAGACACAAAAACAGCTATAAATCCAAAACCTAATATGATAGACTCAAACTTTAAACTATATATTGTGTAGATTCACAGGTCCTACTTGCCCAGCAAAAAGGGTTTGAATAGCTCTTGCCCTTTTTTGAAAACTCACAAACAACTGTTCATGGGCTGAAAAGGCTTTTGGAGCAATAAAACAGTAAAAACTGTTATAACTCAAAAATGCAATAAGATAGGTTCAAACTTTAAAAGACATGTTGTGCAGATGTACAAGCCCCTCTTGCACAGAAAGTATGGGTTAGATATCTCTTGCAGTTTCTTCAGAAAACACAAATTATGTGAAAATGCTTTTGAAGCAATAGACACAAAAACAGCTATAAATCCAAAACCTAATATGATAGACTCAAACTTTAAACTATATATTGTGTAGATTCACAGGTCCTACTTGCCCAGCAAAACGGGCTTGAATAGCTCTTGCCCTTTTTTGAAAACTCACAAACAACTGTTCATGGGCTGAAAAGGCTTTTGGAGCAATAAAACAGTAAAAACTGTTATAACTCAAAAATGCAATAAGATAGGTTCAAACTTTAAAAGACATGTTGTGCAGATGTACAAGCCCTTCTTGCACAGAAAGTATGGGTTAGATATCTCTTGCAGTTTCTTCAGAAAACACAAATTATGTGAAAATGCTTTTGAAGCAATAGACACAAAAACAGCTATAAATCCAAAACCTAATATGATAGACTCAAACTTTAAACTATATATTGTGTAGATTCACAGGTCCTACTTGCCCAGCAAAAAGGGTTTGAATAGCTCTTGCCCTTTTTTGAAAACTCACAAACAACTGTTCATGGGCTGAAAAGGCTTTTGGAGCAATAAAACAGTAAAAACTGTTATAACTCAAAAATGCAATAAGATAGGTTCAAACTTTAAAAGACATGTTGTGCAGATGTACAAGCCCCTCTTGCACAGAAAGTATGGGTTAGATATCTCTTGCAGTTTCTTCAGAAAACACAAATTATGTGAAAATGCTTTTGAAGCAATAGACACAAAAACAGCTATAAATCCAAAACCTAATATGATAGACTCAAACTTTAAACTATATATTGTGTAGATTCACAGGTCCTACTTGCCCAGCAAAACGGGCTTGAATAGCTCTTGCCCTTTTTTGAAAACTCACAAACAACTGTTCATGGGCTGAAAAGGCTTTTGGAGCAATAAAACAGTAAAAACTGTTATAACTCAAAAATGCAATAAGATAGGTTCAAACTTTAAAAGACATGTTGTGCAGATGTACAAGCCCTTCTTGCACAGAAAGTATGGGTTAGATATCTCTTGCAGTTTCTTCAGAAAACACAAATTATGTGAAAATGCTTTTGAAGCAATAGACACAAAAACAGCTATAAATCCAAAACCTAATATGATAGACTCAAACTTTAAACTATATATTGTGTAGATTCACAGGTCCTACTTGCCCAGCAAAAAGGGTTTGAATAGCTCTTGCCCTTTTTTGAAAACTCACAAACAACTGTTCATGGACTGAAAAGGCTTTTGGAGCAATAAAACAGTAAAAACTGTTATAACTCAAAAATGCAATAAGATAGGTTCAAACTTTAAAAGACATGTTGTGCAGATGTACAAGCCCCTCTTGCACAGAAAGTATGGGTTAGATATCTCTTGCAGTTTCTTCAGAAAACACAAATTATGTGAAAATGCTTTTGAAGCAATAGACACAAAAACAGCTATAAATCCAAGACCTAATATGATAGACTCAAACTTTAAACTATATATTGTGTAGATTCACAGGTCCTACTTGCCCAGCAAAAAGGGCTTGAATAGCTCTTGCCCTTTTTTCAAAACTCACAAACAACTGTTCATGGGCTGAAAAGGCTTTTGGAGCAATAAAACAGTAAAAACTGCTATAACTCAAAAATGCAATAAGTTAGGTTCTAACTTTAAAATACATGTTGTGCAGATGTACAAGCCCCTCTTGCACAGAAAGTATGGGTTAGATATCTCTTGCAGTTTCTTCAGAAAACACAAATTATGTGAAAATGCTTTTGGAGCAATAGACACAAAAACAGCTATAAATCCAAAACCTAATATGATAGACTCAAACTTTAAACTATATATTGTGTAGATTCACAGGTCCTACTTGCCCAGCAAAAAGGGTTTGAATAGCTCTTGCCCTTTTTTGAAAACTCACAAACAACTGTTCATGGGCTGAAAAGGCTTTTGGAGCAATAAAACAGTAAAAACTGCTATAACTCAAAAATGTACTAAGATAGGTTCAAACTTTAAAAGACATGTGGTGCAGATGTACAAGCCCCTCTTGCACAGAAAGTATGGGTTAGATATCTCTTGCAGTTTCTTCAGAAAACACAAATTATGTGAAAATGCTTTTGAAGCAATAGACACAAAAACAGCTATAAATCCAAAACCTAATATGATAGACTCAAACTTTAAACTATATATTGTGTAGATTCACAGGTCCTACTTGCCCAGCAAAAAGGGCTTGAATAGCTCTTGCCCTTTTTTCAAAACTCACAAACAACTGTTCATGGGCTGAAAAGGCTTTTGGAGCAATAAAACAGTAAAAACTGCTATAACTCAAAAATGCAATAAGTTAGGTTCTAACTTTAAAAGACATGTTGTGCAGATGTACAAGCCCCTCTTGCACAGAAAGTATGGGTTAGATATCTCTTGCAGTTTCTTCAGAAAACACAAATTATGTGAAAATGCTTTTGGAGCAATAGACACAAAAACAGCTATAAATCCAAACCTAATATGATAGACTCAAACTTTAAACTATATATTGTGTAGATTCACAGGTCCTACTTGCCCAGCAAAAAGGGCTTGAATAGCTCTTGCCCTTTTTTCAAAACTCACAAACAACTGTTCATGGGCTGAAAAGGCTTTTGGAGCAATAAAACAGTAAAAACTGCTATAACTCAAAAATGTACCAAGATAGGTTCAAACTTTAAAAGACATGTGGTGCAGATGTACAAGCCCCTCTTGCACAGAAAGTATGGGTTAGATATCTCTTGCAGTTTCTTCAGAAAACACAAATTATGTGAAAATATTTTTGAAACAATAGACACAAAAACAGCTATAAATCCAAAACCTAATATGATAGACTCAAACTTTAAACTATATATTGTGTAGATTTACAGGTCCTACTTGCCCAGCAAAAAGGGTTTGAATAGCTCTTGCATTTTTTTCAAAACTCACAAACAACTGTTCATGGGCTGAAAAGGCTTTTGGAGCAATAAAACAGTAAAAACTGCTATAACTCAAAAATGTACTAAGATAGGTTCAAACTTTAAAAGACATATTGTGCAGATGTACAGGCCCCTCTTGCACAGAAAGTACGGGTTAGATATCTCTTGCAGTTTCTTCAGAAAACACAAATTATGTGAAAATGCTTTTGGAGCAATAGACACAAAAACAGCTATAAATCCAAAACCTAATATGATAGACTCAAACTTTAAACTATATATTGTGTAGATTTACAGGTCCTACTTGCCCAGCAAAAAGGGTTTGAATAGCTCTTGCATTTTTTTCCAAAACTCACAAACAACTGTTCATGGGCTGAAAAGGCTTTTGGAGCAATAAAACAGTAAAAACTGTTATAACTCAAAAATGTAATAAGATAGGTTCAAACTTTAAAAGACATGTTGTGCAGATGTACAAGCCCCTCTTGCACAGAAAGTATGGGTTAGATATCTCTTGCAGTTTCTTCAGAAAACACAAATTATGTGAAAATGCTTTTGAAGCAATAGACACAAAAACAGCTATAAATCCAAAACCTAATATGATAGACTCAAACTTTAAACTATATATTGTGTAGATTCACAGGTCCTACTTGCCCAGCAAAAAGGGTTTGAATAGCTCTTGCCCTTTTTTGAAAACTCACAAACAACTGTTCATGGGCTGAAAAGGCTTTTGGAGCAATAAAACAGTAAAAACTGTTATAACTCAAAAATGCAATAAGATAGGTTCAAACTTTAAAAGACATGTTGTGCAGATGTACAAGCCCCTCTTGCACAGAAAGTATGGGTTAGATATCTCTTGCAGTTTCTTCAGAAAACACAAATTATGTGAAAATGCTTTTGAAGCAATAGACACAAAAACAGCTATAAATCCAAAACCTAATATGATAGACTCAAACTTTAAACTATATATTGTGTAGATTTACAGGTCCTACTTGCCCAGCAAAAAGGGTTTGAATAGCTCTTGCATTTTTTTCAAAACTCACAAACAACTGTTCATGGGCTGAAAAGGCTTTTGGAGCAATAAAACAGTAAAAACTGTTATAACTCAAAAATGTAATAAGATAGGTTCAAACTTTAAAAGACATGTTGTGCAGATGTACAAGCCCCTCTTGCACAGAAAGTATGGGTTAGATATCTCTTGCAGTTTCTTCAGAAAACACAAATTATGTGAAAATGCTTTTGAAGCAATAGACACAAAAACAGCTATAAATCCAAAACCTAATATGATAGACTCAAACTTTAAACTATATATTGTGTAGATTCACAGGTCCTACTTGCCCAGCAAAAAGGGTTTGAATAGCTCTTGCCCTTTTTTGAAAACTCACAAACAACTGTTCATGGGCTGAAAAGGCTTTTGGAGCAATAAAACAGTAAAAACTGTTATAACTCAAAAATGCAATAAGATAGGTTCAAACTTTAAAAGACATGTTGTGCAGATGTACAAGCCCCTCTTGCACAGAAAGTATGGGTTAGATATCTCTTGCAGTTTCTTCAGAAAACACAAATTATGTGAAAATGCTTTTGAAGCAATAGACACAAAAACAGCTATAAATCCAAAACCTAATATGATAGACTCAAACTTTAAACTATATATTGTGTAGATTCACAGGTCCTACTTGCCCAGCAAAAAGGGCTTGAATAGCTCTTGCCCTTTTTTGAAAACTCACAAACAACTGTTCATGGGCTGAAAAGGCTTTTGGAGCAATAAAACAGTAAAAACTGTTATAACTCAAAAATGCAATAAGATAGGTTCAAACTTTAAAAGACATGTTGTGCAGATGTACAAGCCCCTCTTGCACAGAAAGTATGGGTTAGATATCTCTTGCAGTTTCTTCAGAAAACACAAATTATGTGAAAATGCTTTTGAAGCAATAGACACAAAAACAGCTATAAATCCAAAACCTAATATGATAGACTCAAACTTTAAACTATATATTGTGTAGATTCACAGGTCCTACTTGCCCAGCAAAAAGGGCTTGAATAGCTCTTGCCCTTTTTTGAAAACTCACAAACAACTGTTCATGGGCTGAAAAGGCTTTTGGAGCAATAAAACAGTAAAAACTGCTATAACTCAAAAATGCAATAAGTTAGGTTCTAACTTTAAAAGACATGTTGTGCAGATGTACAAGCCCCTCTTGCACAGAAAGTATGGGTTAGATATCTCTTGCAGTTTCTTCAGAAAACACAAATTATGTGAAAATGCTTTTGGAGCAATAGACACAAAAACAGCTATAAATCCAAAACCTAATATGATAGACTCAAACTTTAAACTATATATTGTGTAGATTCACAGGTCCTACTTGCCCAGCAAAAAGGGCTTGAATAGCTCTTGCCCTTTTTTCAAAACTCCCAAACAACTGTTCATGGGCTGAAAAGGCTTTTGGAGCAATAAAACAGTAAAAACTGCTATAACTCAAAAATGTACCAAGATAGGTTCAAACTTTAAAAGACATGTGGTGCAGATGTACAAGCCCCTCTTGCACAGAAAGTATGGGTTAGATATCTCTTGCAGTTTCTTCAGAAAACACAAATTATGTGAAAATATTTTTGAAACAATAGACACAAAAACAGCTATAAATCCAAAACCTAATATGATAGACTCAAACTTTAAACTATATATTGTGTAGATTTACAGGTCCTACTTGCCCAGCAAAAAGGGTTTGAATAGCTCTTGCATTTTTTTCAAAACTCACAAACAACTGTTCATGGGCTGAAAAGGCTTTTGGAGCAATAAAACAGTAAAAACTGCTATAACTCAAAAATGTACTAAGATAGGTTCAAACTTTAAAAGACATATTGTGCAGATGTACAGGCCCCTCTTGCACAGAAAGTACGGGTTAGATATCTCTTGCAGTTTCTTCAGAAAACACAAATTATGTGAAAAAGCTTTTGGAGCAATAGACACAAAAACAGCTATAAATCCAAAACCTAATATGATAGACTCAAACTTTAAACTATATATTGTGTAGATTTACAGGTCCTACTTGCCCAGCAAAAAGGGTTTGAATAGCTCTTGCCCTTTTTTGAAAACTCACAAACAACTGTTCATGGGCTGAAAAGGCTTTTGGAGCAATAAAACAGTAAAAACTGCTATAACTCAAAAATGCAATAAGATAGGTTCAAACTTTAAAAGACATGTTGTGCAGATGTACAAGCCCCTCTTGCACAGAAAGTATGGGTTAGATATCTCTTGCAGTTTCTTCAGAAAACACAAATTATGTGAAAATGCTTTTGAAGCAATAGACACAAAAACAGCTATAAATCCAAAACCTAATATGATAGACTCAAACTTTAAACTATATATTGTGTAGATTCACAGGTCCTACTTGCCCAGCAAAAAGGGTTTGAATAGCTCTTGCCCTTTTTTGAAAACTCACAAACTGTTCATGGGCTGAAAAGGCTTTTGGAGCAATAAAACAGTAAAAACTGTTATAACTCAAAAATGTAATAAGATAGGTTCAAACTTTAAAAGACATGTTGTGCAGATGTACAAGCCCCTCTTGCACAGAAAGTATGGGTTAGATATCTCTTGCAGTTTCTTCAGAAAACACAAATTATGTGAAAATGCTTTTGAAGCAATAAACACAAAAACAGCTATAAATCCAAAACCTAATATGATAGACTCAAACTTTAAACTATATATTGTGTAGATTCACAGGTCCTACTTGCCCAGCAAAAAGGGTTTGAATAGCTCTTGCCCTTTTTTGAAAACTCACAAACAACTGTTCATGGGCTGAAAAGGCTTTTGGAGCAATAAAACAGTAAAAACTGTTATAACTCAAAAATGCAATAAGATAGGTTCAAACTTTAAAAGACATGTTGTGCAGATGTACAAGCCCCTCTTGCACAGAAAGTATGGGTTAGATATCTCTTGCAGTTTCTTCAGAAAACACAAATTATGTGAAAATGCTTTTGAAGCAATAGACACAAAAACAGCTATAAATCCAAAACCTAATATGATAGACTCAAACTTTAAACTATATATTGTGTAGATTTACAGGTCCTACTTGCCCAGCAAAAAGGGTTTGAATAGCTCTTGCATTTTTTTCAAAACTCACAAACAACTGTTCATGGGCTGAAAAGGCTTTTGGAGCAATAAAACAGTAAAAACTGTTATAACTCAAAAATGTAATAAGATAGGTTCAAACTTTAAAAGACATGTTGTGCAGATATACAAGCCCCTCTTGCACAGAAAGTATGGGTTAGATATCTCTTGCAGTTTCTTCAGAAAACACAAATTATGTGAAAATGCTTTTGAAGCAATAGACACAAAAACAGCTATAAATCCAAAACCTAATATGATAGACTCAAACTTTAAACTATATATTGTGTAGATTCACAGGTCCTACTTGCCCAGCAAAAAGGGTTTGAATAGCTCTTGCCCTTTTTTGAAAACTCACAAACAACTGTTCATGGGCTGAAAAGGCTTTTGGAGCAATAAAACAGTAAAAACTGTTATAACTCAAAAATGTAATAAGATAGGTTCAAACTTTAAAAGACATGTTGTGCAGATATACAAGCCCCTCTTGCACAGAAAGTATGGGTTAGATATCTCTTGCAGTTTCTTCAGAAAACACAAATTATGTGAAAATGCTTTTGAAGCAATAGACACAAAAACAGCTATAAATCCAAAACCTAATATGATAGACTCAAACTTTAAACTATATATTGTGTAGATTCACAGGTCCTACTTGCCCAGCAAAAAGGGTTTGAATAGCTCTTGCCCTTTTTTGAAAACTCACAAACAACTGTTCATGGGCTGAAAAGGCTTTTGGAGCAATAAAACAGTAAAAACTGTTATAACTCAAAAATGCAATAAGATAGGTTCAAACTTTAAAAGACATGTTGTGCAGATGTACAAGCCCCTCTTGCACAGAAAGTATGGGTTAGATATCTCTTGCAGTTTCTTCAGAAAACACAAATTATGTGAAAATGCTTTTGAAGCAATAGACACAAAAACAGCTATAAATCCAAAACCTAATATGATAGACTCAAACTTTAAACTATATATTGTGTAGATTCACAGGTCCTACTTGCCCAGCAAAACGGGCTTGAATAGCTCTTGCCCTTTTTTGAAAACTCACAAACAACTGTTCATGGGCTGAAAAGGCTTTTGGAGCAATAAAACAGTAAAAACTGTTATAACTCAAAAATGCAATAAGATAGGTTCAAACTTTAAAAGACATGTTGTGCAGATGTACAAGCCCTTCTTGCACAGAAAGTATGGGTTAGATATCTCTTGCAGTTTCTTCAGAAAACACAAATTATGTGAAAATGCTTTTGAAGCAATAGACACAAAAACAGCTATAAATCCAAAACCTAATATGATAGACTCAAACTTTAAACTATATATTGTGTAGATTCACAGGTCCTACTTGCCCAGCAAAAAGGGTTTGAATAGCTCTTGCCCTTTTTTGAAAACTCACAAACAACTGTTCATGGGCTGAAAAGGCTTTTGGAGCAATAAAACAGTAAAAACTGTTATAACTCAAAAATGCAATAAGATAGGTTCAAACTTTAAAAGACATGTTGTGCAGATGTACAAGCCCCTCTTGCACAGAAAGTATGGGTTAGATATCTCTTGCAGTTTCTTCAGAAAACACAAATTATGTGAAAATGCTTTTGAAGCAATAGACACAAAAACAGCTATAAATCCAAGACCTAATATGATAGACTCAAACTTTAAACTATATATTGTGTAGATTCACAGGTCCTACTTGCCCAGCAAAAAGGGCTTGAATAGCTCTTGCCCTTTTTTCAAAACTCACAAACAACTGTTCATGGGCTGAAAAGGCTTTTGGAGCAATAAAACAGTAAAAACTGCTATAACTCAAAAATGCAATAAGTTAGGTTCTAACTTTAAAATACATGTTGTGCAGATGTACAAGCCCCTCTTGCACAGAAAGTATGGGTTAGATATCTCTTGCAGTTTCTTCAGAAAACACAAATTATGTGAAAATGCTTTTGGAGCAATAGACACAAAAACAGCTATAAATCCAAAACCTAATAATGATAGACTCAAACTTTAAACTATATATTGTGTAGATTCACAGGTCCTACTTGCCCAGCAAAAAGGGTTTGAATAGCTCTTGCCCTTTTTTGAAAACTCACAAACAACTGTTCATGGGCTGAAAAGGCTTTTGGAGCAATAAAACAGTAAAAACTGCTATAACTCAAAAATGTACTAAGATAGGTTCAAACTTTAAAAGACATGTGGTGCAGATGTACAAGCCCCTCTTGCACAGAAAGTATGGGTTAGATATCTCTTGCAGTTTCTTCAGAAAACACAAATTATGTGAAAATGCTTTTGAAGCAATAGACACAAAAACAGCTATAAATCCAAAACCTAATATGATAGACTCAAACTTTAAACTATATATTGTGTAGATTCACAGGTCCTACTTGCCCAGCAAAAAGGGCTTGAATAGCTCTTGCCCTTTTTTCAAAACTCACAAACAACTGTTCATGGGCTGAAAAGGCTTTTGGAGCAATAAAACAGTAAAAACTGCTATAACTCAAAAATGCAATAAGTTAGGTTCTAACTTTAAAAGACATGTTGTGCAGATGTACAAGCCCCTCTTGCACAGAAAGTATGGGTTAGATATCTCTTGCAGTTTCTTCAGAAAACACAAATTATGTGAAAATGCTTTTGGAGCAATAGACACAAAAACAGCTATAAATCCAAAACCTAATATGATAGACTCAAACTTTAAACTATATATTGTGTAGATTCACAGGTCCTACTTGCCCAGCAAAAAGGGCTTGAATAGCTCTTGCCCTTTTTTCAAAACTCACAAACAACTGTTCATGGGCTGAAAAGGCTTTTGGAGCAATAAAACAGTAAAAACTGCTATAACTCAAAAATGTACCAAGATAGGTTCAAACTTTAAAAGACATGTGGTGCAGATGTACAAGCCCCTCTTGCACAGAAAGTATGGGTTAGATATCTCTTGCAGTTTCTTCAGAAAACACAAATTATGTGAAAATATTTTTGAAACAATAGACACAAAAACAGCTATAAATCCAAAACCTAATATGATAGACTCAAACTTTAAACTATATATTGTGTAGATTTACAGGTCCTACTTGCCCAGCAAAAAGGGTTTGAATAGCTCTTGCATTTTTTTCAAAACTCACAAACAACTGTTCATGGGCTGAAAAGGCTTTTGGAGCAATAAAACAGTAAAAACTGCTATAACTCAAAAATGTACTAAGATAGGTTCAAACTTTAAAAGACATATTGTGCAGATGTACAGGCCCCTCTTGCACAGAAAGTACGGGTTAGATATCTCTTGCAGTTTCTTCAGAAAACACAAATTATGTGAAAATGCTTTTGGAGCAATAGACACAAAAACAGCTATAAATCCAAAACCTAATATGATAGACTCAAACTTTAAACTATATATTGTGTAGATTTACAGGTCCTACTTGCCCAGCAAAAAGGGTTTGAATAGCTCTTGCATTTTTTTCAAAACTCACAAACAACTGTTCATGGGCTGAAAAGGCTTTTGGAGCAATAAAACAGTAAAAACTGTTATAACTCAAAAATGTAATAAGATAGGTTCAAACTTTAAAAGACATGTTGTGCAGATGTACAAGCCCCTCTTGCACAGAAAGTATGGGTTAGATATCTCTTGCAGTTTCTTCAGAAAACACAAATTATGTGAAAATGCTTTTGAAGCAATAGACACAAAAACAGCTATAAATCCAAAACCTAATATGATAGACTCAAACTTTAAACTATATATTGTGTAGATTCACAGGTCCTACTTGCCCAGCAAAAAGGGTTTGAATAGCTCTTGCCCTTTTTTGAAAACTCACAAACAACTGTTCATGGGCTGAAAAGGCTTTTGGAGCAATAAAACAGTAAAAACTGTTATAACTCAAAAATGCAATAAGATAGGTTCAAACTTTAAAAGACATGTTGTGCAGATGTACAAGCCCCTCTTGCACAGAAAGTATGGGTTAGATATCTCTTGCAGTTTCTTCAGAAAACACAAATTATGTGAAAATGCTTTTGAAGCAATAGACACAAAAACAGCTATAAATCCAAAACCTAATATGATAGACTCAAACTTTAAACTATATATTGTGTAGATTTACAGGTCCTACTTGCCCAGCAAAAAGGGTTTGAATAGCTCTTGCATTTTTTTCAAAACTCACAAACAACTGTTCATGGGCTGAAAAGGCTTTTGGAGCAATAAAACAGTAAAAACTGTTATAACTCAAAAATGTAATAAGATAGGTTCAAACTTTAAAAGACATGTTGTGCAGATGTACAAGCCCCTCTTGCACAGAAAGTATGGGTTAGATATCTCTTGCAGTTTCTTCAGAAAACACAAATTATGTGAAAATGCTTTTGAAGCAATAGACACAAAAACAGCTATAAATCCAAAACCTAATATGATAGACTCAAACTTTAAACTATATATTGTGTAGATTCACAGGTCCTACTTGCCCAGCAAAAAGGGTTTGAATAGCTCTTGCCCTTTTTTGAAAACTCACAAACAACTGTTCATGGGCTGAAAAGGCTTTTGGAGCAATAAAACAGTAAAAAATGTTATAACTCAAAAATGCAATAAGATAGGTTCAAACTTTAAAAGACATGTTGTGCAGATGTACAAGCCCCTCTTGCACAGAAAGTATGGGTTAGATATCTCTTGCAGTTTCTTCAGAAAACACAAATTATGTGAAAATGCTTTTGAAGCAATAGACACAAAAACAGCTATAAATCCAAAACCTAATATGATAGACTCAAACTTTAAACTATATATTGTGTAGATTCACAGGTCCTACTTGCCCAGCAAAAAGGGCTTGAATAGCTCTTGCCCTTTTTTGAAAACTCACAAACAACTGTTCATGGGCTGAAAAGGCTTTTGGAGCAATAAAACAGTAAAAACTGTTATAACTCAAAAATGCAATAAGATAGGTTCAAACTTTAAAAGACATGTTGTGCAGATGTACAAGCCCCTCTTGCACAGAAAGTATGGGTTAGATATCTCTTGCAGTTTCTTCAGAAAACACAAATTATGTGAAAATGCTTTTGAAGCAATAGACACAAAAACAGCTATAAATCCAAGACCTAATATGATAGACTCAAACTTTAAACTATATATTGTGTAGATTCACAGGTCCTACTTGCCCAGCAAAAAGGGCTTGAATAGCTCTTGCCCTTTTTTCAAAACTCACAAACAACTGTTCATGGGCTGAAAAGGCTTTTGGAGCAATAAAACAGTAAAAACTGCTATAACTCAAAAATGCAATAAGTTAGGTTCTAACTTTAAAATACATGTTGTGCAGATGTACAAGCCCCTCTTGCACAGAAAGTATGGGTTAGATATCTCTTGCAGTTTCTTCAGAAAACACAAATTATGTGAAAATGCTTTTGGAGCAATAGACACAAAAACAGCTATAAATCCAAAACCTAATATGATAGACTCAAACTTTAAACTATATATTGTGTAGATTCACAGGTCCTACTTGCCCAGCAAAAAGGGTTTGAATAGCTCTTGCCCTTTTTTGAAAACTCACAAACAACTGTTCATGGGCTGAAAAGGCTTTTGGAGCAATAAAACAGTAAAAACTGCTATAACTCAAAAATGTACTAAGATAGGTTCAAACTTTAAAAGACATGTTGTGCAGATGTACAAGCCCCTCTTGCACAGAAAGTATGGGTTAGATATCTCTTGCAGTTTCTTCAGAAAACACAAATTATGTGAAAATGCTTTTGAAGCAATAGACACAAAAACAGCTATAAATCCAAAACCTAATATGATAGACTCAAACTTTAAACTATATATTGTGTAGATTCACAGGTCCTACTTGCCCAGCAAAACGGGCTTGAATAGCTCTTGCCCTTTTTTGAAAACTCACAAACAACTGTTCATGGGCTGAAAAGGCTTTTGGAGCAATAAAACAGTAAAAACTGTTATAACTCAAAAATGCAATAAGATAGGTTCAAACTTTAAAAGACATGTTGTGCAGATGTACAAGCCCTTCTTGCACAGAAAGTATGGGTTAGATATCTCTTGCAGTTTCTTCAGAAAACACAAATTATGTGAAAATGCTTTTGAAGCAATAGACACAAAAACAGCTATAAATCCAAAACCTAATATGATAGACTCAAACTTTAAACTATATATTGTGTAGATTCACAGGTCCTACTTGCCCAGCAAAAAGGGTTTGAATAGCTCTTGCCCTTTTTTGAAAACTCACAAACAACTGTTCATGGACTGAAAAGGCTTTTGGAGCAATAAAACAGTAAAAACTGTTATAACTCAAAAATGCAATAAGATAGGTTCAAACTTTAAAAGACATGTTGTGCAGATGTACAAGCCCCTCTTGCACAGAAAGTATGGGTTAGATATCTCTTGCAGTTTCTTCAGAAAACACAAATTATGTGAAAATGCTTTTGAAGCAATAGACACAAAAACAGCTATAAATCCAAGACCTAATATGATAGACTCAAACTTTAAACTATATATTGTGTAGATTCACAGGTCCTACTTGCCCAGCAAAAAGGGCTTGAATAGCTCTTGCCCTTTTTTCAAAACTCACAAACAACTGTTCATGGGCTGAAAAGGCTTTTGGAGCAATAAAACAGTAAAAACTGCTATAACTCAAAAATGCAATAAGTTAGGTTCTAACTTTAAAATACATGTTGTGCAGATGTACAAGCCCCTCTTGCACAGAAAGTATGGGTTAGATATCTCTTGCAGTTTCTTCAGAAAACACAAATTATGTGAAAATGCTTTTGGAGCAATAGACACAAAAACAGCTATAAATCCAAAACCTAATATGATAGACTCAAACTTTAAACTATATATTGTGTAGATTCACAGGTCCTACTTGCCCAGCAAAAAGGGTTTGAATAGCTCTTGCCCTTTTTTGAAAACTCACAAACAACTGTTCATGGGCTGAAAAGGCTTTTGGAGCAATAAAACAGTAAAAACTGTTATAACTCAAAAATGCAATAAGATAGGTTCAAACTTTAAAAGACATGTTGTGCAGATGTACAAGCCCCTCTTGCACAGAAAGTATGGGTTAGATATCTCTTGCAGTTTCTTCAGAAAACACAAATTATGTGAAAATGCTTTTGAAGCAATAGACACAAAAACAGCTATAAATCCAAAACCTAATATGATAGACTCAAACTTTAAACTATATATTGTGTAGATTCACAGGTCCTACTTGCCCAGCAAAACGGGCTTGAATAGCTCTTGCCCTTTTTTGAAAACTCACAAACAACTGTTCATGGGCTGAAAAGGCTTTTGGAGCAATAAAACAGTAAAAACTGTTATAACTCAAAAATGCAATAAGATAGGTTCAAACTTTAAAAGACATGTTGTGCAGATGTACAAGCCCTTCTTGCACAGAAAGTATGGGTTAGATATCTCTTGCAGTTTCTTCAGAAAACACAAATTATGTGAAAATGCTTTTGAAGCAATAGACACAAAAACAGCTATAAATCCAAAACCTAATATGATAGACTCAAACTTTAAACTATATATTGTGTAGATTCACAGGTCCTACTTGCCCAGCAAAAAGGGTTTGAATAGCTCTTGCCCTTTTTTGAAAACTCACAAACAACTGTTCATGGACTGAAAAGGCTTTTGGAGCAATAAAACAGTAAAAACTGTTATAACTCAAAAATGCAATAAGATAGGTTCAAACTTTAAAAGACATGTTGTGCAGATGTA
The DNA here is from genome assembly GCF_026437365.1 of Eucyclogobius newberryi. Classification (NCBI taxonomy): domain Eukaryota; kingdom Metazoa; phylum Chordata; class Actinopteri; order Gobiiformes; family Gobiidae; genus Eucyclogobius; species Eucyclogobius newberryi. Next base: position 49,164 of record NW_027316126.1, read on the forward strand.
CAAGCCCCTCTTGCACAGAAAGTATGGGTTAGATATCTCTTGCAGTTTCTTCAGAAAACACAAATTATGTGAAAATGCTTTTGAAGCAATAGACACAAAAACAGCTATAAATCCAAGACCTAATATGATAGACTCAAACTTTAAACTATATATTGTGTAGATTCACAGGTCCTACTTGCCCAGCAAAAAGGGCTTGAATAGCTCTTGCCCTTTTTTCAAAACTCACAAACAACTGTTCATGGGCTGAAAAGGCTTTTGGAGCAATAAAACAGTAAAAACTGCTATAACTCAAAAATGCAATAAGTTAGGTTCTAACTTTAAAATACATGTTGTGCAGATGTACAAGCCCCTCTTGCACAGAAAGTATGGGTTAGATATCTCTTGCAGTTTCTTCAGAAAACACAAATTATGTGAAAATGCTTTTGGAGCAATAGACACAAAAACAGCTATAAATCCAAAACCTAATATGATAGACTCAAACTTTAAACTATATATTGTGTAGATTCACAGGTCCTACTTGCCCAGCAAAAAGGGTTTGAATAGCTCTTGCCCTTTTTTGAAAACTCACAAACAACTGTTCATGGGCTGAAAAGGCTTTTGGAGCAATAAAACAGTAAAAACTGCTATAACTCAAAAATGTACTAAGATAGGTTCAAACTTTAAAAGACATGTGGTGCAGATGTACAAGCCCCTCTTGCACAGAAAGTATGGGTTAGATATCTCTTGCAGTTTCTTCAGAAAACACAAATTATGTGAAAATGCTTTTGAAGCAATAGACACAAAAACAGCTATAAATCCAAAACCTAATATGATAGACTCAAACTTTAAACTATATATTGTGTAGATTCACAGGTCCTACTTGCCCAGCAAAAAGGGCTTGAATAGCTCTTGCCCTTTTTTCAAAACTCACAAACAACTGTTCATGGGCTGAAAAGGCTTTTGGAGCAATAAAACAGTAAAAACTGCTATAACTCAAAAATGCAATAAGTTAGGTTCTAACTTTAAAAGACATGTTGTGCAGATGTACAAGCCCCTCTTGCACAGAAAGTATGGGTTAGATATCTCTTGCAGTTTCTTCAGAAAACACAAATTATGTGAAAATGCTTTTGGAGCAATAGACACAAAAACAGCTATAAATCCAAAACCTAATATGATAGACTCAAACTTTAAACTATATATTGTGTAGATTCACAGGTCCTACTTGCCCAGCAAAAAGGGCTTGAATAGCTCTTGCCCTTTTTTCAAAACTCACAAACAACTGTTCATGGGCTGAAAAGGCTTTTGGAGCAATAAAACAGTAAAAACTGCTATAACTCAAAAATGTACCAAGATAGGTTCAAACTTTAAAAGACATGTGGTGCAGATGTACAAGCCCCTCTTGCACAGAAAGTATGGGTTAGATATCTCTTGCAGTTTCTTCAGAAAACACAAATTATGTGAAAATATTTTTGAAACAATAGACACAAAAACAGCTATAAATCCAAAACCTAATATGATAGACTCAAACTTTAAACTATATATTGTGTAGATTTACAGGTCCTACTTGCCCAGCAAAAAGGGTTTGAATAGCTCTTGCATTTTTTTCAAAACTCACAAACAACTGTTCATGGGCTGAAAAGGCTTTTGGAGCAATAAAACAGTAAAAACTGCTATAACTCAAAAATGTACTAAGATAGGTTCAAACTTTAAAAGACATATTGTGCAGATGTACAGGCCCCTCTTGCACAGAAAGTACGGGTTAGATATCTCTTGCAGTTTCTTCAGAAAACACAAATTATGTGAAAATGCTTTTGGAGCAATAGACACAAAAACAGCTATAAATCCAAAACCTAATATGATAGACTCAAACTTTAAACTATATATTGTGTAGATTTACAGGTCCTACTTGCCCAGCAAAAAGGGTTTGAATAGCTCTTGCATTTTTTTCAAAACTCACAAACAACTGTTCATGGGCTGAAAAGGCTTTTGGAGCAATAAAACAGTAAAAACTGTTATAACTCAAAAATGTAATAAGATAGGTTCAAACTTTAAAAGACATGTTGTGCAGATGTACAAGCCCCTCTTGCACAGAAAGTATGGGTTAGATATCTCTTGCAGTTTCTTCAGAAAACACAAATTATGTGAAAATGCTTTTGAAGCAATAGACACAAAAACAGCTATAAATCCAAAACCTAATATGATAGACTCAAACTTTAAACTATATATTGTGTAGATTCACAGGTCCTACTTGCCCAGCAAAAAGGGTTTGAATAGCTCTTGCCCTTTTTTGAAAACTCACAAACAACTGTTCATGGGCTGAAAAGGCTTTTGGAGCAATAAAACAGTAAAAACTGTTATAACTCAAAAATGCAATAAGATAGGTTCAAACTTTAAAAGACATGTTGTGCAGATGTACAAGCCCCTCTTGCACAGAAAGTATGGGTTAGATATC
>NW_027316127.1:0-51427 GCF_026437365.1 Eucyclogobius newberryi
ACTATAACAGGGAGGACAGGGACAATAAGAGTCAAACGCACTATAACAGGGAGGACAGGGACAATAAGAGTCAAACACACTATAACTGGGAGGACAGGGACAATAAGAGTCAAACACACTATAACAGGGAGGACAGGGACAATAAGAGTCAAACGCACTATAACTGGGAGGACAGGGACAATAAGAGTCAAACACACTATAACAGGGAGGACAGGGACAATAAGAGTCAAACACACTATAACTGGGAGGACAGGGACAATAAGAGTCAAACACACTATAACTGGGAGGACAGGGACAATAAGAGTCAAACACACTATAACTGGGAGGACAGGGACAATAAGAGTCAAACACACTATAACTGGGAGGACAGGGACAATAAGAGTCAAACACACTATAACAGGGAGGACAGGGACAATAAGAGTCAAACACACTATAACTGGGAGGACAGGGACAATAAGAGTCAAACACACTATAACTGGAAGGACAGGGACAATAAGAGTCAAACACACTATAACAGGGAGGACAGGGACAATAAGAGTCAAACACACTATAACTGGGAGGACAGGGACAATAAGAGTCAAACACACTATAACTGGGAAGGACAGGGACAATAAGAGTCAAACACACTATAACTGGGAGGGACAGGGACAATAAGAGTCAAACACACTATAACAGGGAGGACAGGGACAATAAGAGTCAAACACACTATAACTGGGAGGACAGGGACAATAAGAGTCAAACACACTATAACAGGGAGGACAGGGACAATAAGAGTCAAACACACTATAACAGGGGAGGACAGGGACAATAAGAGTCAAACACACTATAACTGTGGGGACAGGGACAATAAGAGTCAAACACACTATAACTGGGAGGACAGGGACAAAAAGAGTCAAACACACTATAACTGGGAGGACAGGGACAATAAGAGTCAAACACACTATAACTGGGGGGACAGGGACAATAAGAGTCAAACACACTATAACTGGGGGGACAGGGACAATAAGAGTCAAACACACTATAACTGGGAGGACAGGGACAATAAGAGTCAAACACACTATAACAGGGAGGACAGGGACAATAAGAGTCAAACACACTATAACAGGGAGGACAGGGACAATAAGAGTCAAACACACTATAACAGGGAGGACAGGGACAATAAGAGTCAAACACACTATAACTGGGAGGACAGGGACAATAAGAGTCAAACACACTATAACAGGGAGGACAGGGACAATAAGAGTCAAACACACTATAACTGGGAGGACAGGGACAATAAGAGTCAAACACACTATAACTGGGGGGACAGGGACAATAAGAGTCAAACACACTATAACTGGGGGGACAGGGACAATAAGAGTCAAACACACTATAACTGGGAGGACAGGGACAATAAGAGTCAAACACACTATAACTGGGAGGACAGGGACAATAAGAGTCAAACACACTATAACTGGGAGGACAGGGACAATAAGAGTCAAACACACTATAACTGGGAGGACAGGGACAATAAGAGTCAAACACACTATAACAGGGAGGACAGGGACAATAAGAGTCAAACACACTATAACTGGGAGGACAGGGACAATAAGAGTCAAACACACTATAACTGGGGGGACAGGGACAATAAGAGTCAAACACACTATAACTGGGGGGGCAGGGGCTGTAACAGACGTCATGAAAAACATTACAACTTCAACTTGAATAAGAACAACGATGTATTATAAGACTTATGTTGCTGTTCCAGACACCCAAAGTCGCTATATGTACACTCCATCCTCAGTGGTGGTGAGCATTAGCATCTCCATGGAGACGAGCACAAGAAAAAAATACATAATGCACCTGCTGAATTGAATCATCCTTTCTCTCACATGAATTTAGTCTCAAACTAAACTTTTGACATCTAATTAAAGTGGCAGAAGTAAAACACCAGGAATAAATCACTTGTTTGTGCGTTTTTTTCCTTTCCTTTTCCTTTTGTTCCTCTTGCAGTCAACTGGTAACGCCAAAACAATAGGGCATGATACGTGCTTGAAAAGGCAGTGTCAAATGTCTCCGAAAATATATAATTAAAACGCTCGGCTATTAAAATTCAAAATGTGTTTCGTCCTCTAATGTTTTCCCTCTATTTTTTTTGTATTTTATAATTGTGTGTCGGACCAAAAGTGACTGCGCCAGTGTTAAATCAGCCTTCAAACTGTCAAGAACCCAACTCAGGGGCTTGTCCATCGAAATGAATCGCTTTTCCGCAAGTAATTTATTCCAACTAATTTCCCCATAGAATTTAATAAGAAAAAAAATTAATAAGAATGAACAGCTGATAAAGGAATCCATGTATGAAGAGGCGAGCCAGGAGGGCCGGGGCAGGGGGGCCGATTTGGCGCCTCTGTTCTTTTGGATTCGCAGTCATTTAGCCGACGCTTTACTTCAAATGTGAGCTATAATTAAGAGCAGGACTTGGTTACAATACACTTAAGAAAATGAGGTTTTTCCCTTACATTTAAGCGACGGAGTGGAGTTAAACATTGCTTAAACGTTCCATAAAGGGAGCGATAAAGAGCCAGCGGTGGTGGAGGTTTGCTTATGCTGATGCCTCGGCGATGGGGTCTAAGGTTAAGCTTTATGACCCTCAGCAAATGTCTTATTTTACCTCATTTTTACCTTTGCTGTCGGCACCTGGGACTCATCTCCAGATACTGAACTCGGCTGTGTACAGGCAGAGCTGCCGGCATTCAATGGGACGATTAAAAGTAGTAAAAGATTTGGCTGGTGCGACTTATAGTCCGGAAAATATGGTTTATTTGAAAGGGGACAGTGCAATTTCATAAAACACACAAATAAATATGAGTAAAAAAGCCAGAATCAGCCAAAAGACGACTTTTCATCTGCAGTTTAATGGCAATAAAACACATTAACGTGACCGATCAACGTGAAGAACTCAAGTCAGAGCCAGGTCAGTTTCCTCCATCATCAGTTTACTCAAAGCTGTATTTAGATTCATGCATGTCTGCGTAATCCTTTATGTGCTGAGGCTCAAGTGCTCAGAAAATGTCCGTTTTCACCTACCCCCTATCCCCACCCACATCCATATATTGTTGCATTTATTTGAGAGAAAAAAAATGAAAAAAAAGACTGATTGTGAAATGTCATGTAGCCACTTTTCAAAAATAAAAACGAATTTGTTACTTAATGGTGAAACGTCACTTATGAAGGGGCGGGGCTTATCAGTTCGACCGTCAATAACCTGTTTCTACTACCGAGCCGTTTCAGATCAGAGTTAAATTAAAAGTAGTAAACGATGGAAAAAGATTGTACATGTCACTTTTGCCCAGTGTCGGGACTAAACACGGCGAATCAGCGTTTTAGTTTTACGCCGCTAAAACCGACAGCAATGCTCAAACCAAGTCTCAAAGCATTTTTCTACCTGTTCATAATACTCAAATTAATTAACCTGCACTCTTCTCTTTTAAAGTACTCGTTATACTGCTTATTTATGTTGTTATCTGTCTGCATCTCATCCTGTTATGTAAAACACGTTCAATTACTTTGTATACAAATTGTGCTCTACAGATAAACTTGCTTTGCCAGATGTGAGTGAAAAACTAGATGTATGGCTCATATCTAGTTGTACAATAGGAATACATATTTGTAATGTTCCCAACATGAATCCACTGTGGCATGGATTGTACGACAGCGGTCGATTTATTCTGAACATTGAACCTTAATGACTACGAGTACGTGTCATGGCAAATCTGACGCACAGACCAGGTCGAACGCTACACTCTTTATATGAATTGTGCAATATACATACGTTTTACATGGAAACTCGTACGGACGAAAGAGAAAACTCCGAAAGGCACGTGCAGTGAATGACATGCTATTTTTGGAGAGACAGACGGGGACCGAGTGGACCGAACATGGCAAGGCTTTCGCGCTACATCTGACCTTCACTGGCAAAAGATGGAGTCGAGTAGGAGACCGCTGGAGATGTCTAGAGCGGAAAAACAAGCTGCCACCAGAGATACTAACAACATTCTGAGCCCCATGTCTGTCTGGCACATCTCGAGAAAAAAACCAATGGCATTTATGAATTATAGACCTTGGATTTGACAAACTCTCCCTGAAACACTCTGCACCGACCAAGGTTATCAATTGTAGGATAAGTGTGATAAAAATTCCTTTTAGTCACAGGGAGGTCGCATAGCAACTCATTTTGATAAATGTGTAGAAGGAACATATGTGTGGAGTGTGTAGAAAAAGGTGACCAAAATGTTAAATGATTGAATTCCGACAAAAAGTTGTTTCTTTCTGGAATTGTCACACATTTTGAATTTGAATAATTAGCTGTAACATATGATAATTATGTAGCTCAAAGTTGTATGCCCATGTACGTAGCATTTATGTTCTTCCATTTCAGTTATTCCCCATCATATTATGCTTTCAAAGAAGGTTACCAGCTAAAACGAAGAAACCAATTATGGGCTGCACACTATATTGCAATAAAATCAAAATCGCACAGGGCTACAATTGTTTATTTGATGTAGATAATGGAATCTCCTCTAGAAAGAACAAAACACCTTGTCTTTTAACAGAAAAGTCTTGTAAGCTGCATGCGATTCTTGTAGTTCATCCATTCATATTTCAGTCTTTTGTCAAATTGAATGGGACAGAATTCAGAACAAATCCCTGACTAAAACCAGGAGTAGAACGGAACAAAACTACTTCTACCTCTGGACTAAACAGGACCCAACAAGGACAAGAAGTGTGAACGCACCCTGAGAATAAAACGATAGTGAGACTAAACCAGGGCTCGAACTCGCTCAAAACTGACGTAAAGATGTTCTCGTGGAGGGTCAGCTGCACCTGCGTGTTCTGTGTGGGTTTAACCACTTCCACTTTGCATTTATTCAATTACACACGTTTCTATTGCTCCAAAATACCCTGAAAAACATGTTTTCTCCACTGACATGTAACTCGCCCTCGTGGAGTGACCTGCTCGACTTCTTGGCGATGTCTCATTCTGTGAAACATTCTGCACAAACCAATCACATCTTCGTGTTGAAAAATGACATCCAAACCACAAACAAGGACTGACCAATTCCAAACCCAAGGAACTCTGCCGTCCTCATCCCATAGTTCGAGAACCGCCGTCCCACTCGTCTGCCCCTGCACGACAGACATTAATTGTGAATCGTCCAAACTAAATAATCGTCGGTTATTATAAAGGTGTGGTCGCAGGGCAGTGGGGAACCTGCCAGTGCTGAAACGATCACAGAGAGGCGAGAGGAGAGGAGACACTTGTCAAAGCCTAAACATATTCAGCTCCTTATTACCGGGGGTCAATGCGCCTCTGCCCTGCACTTTCACTTAAAGACGCTCGAGTGCTCCTGGTTTCACAGCCAACTGCTCTGTAAGCACTGTCCCCTCCGTCCCCAGTGGAAAGCCTCCAAAAGAATCTCTCCAAAACGGCCCATAATTGATTAAATGTGCCAATTTCAACACTAAGCAAGAATTGGGCTCCTTCAAAATTAAAATGTTTCACCCACTAGAGGCACAGAGCGGCCACCGGGGGCAGTTTCTATCACTGTGGAAAGACTGGCTTGTCCATTCCTCCCACGGCTGCATTAAAAAAAACTATTTAAAGTTTTCTGAGACAGGAAGTTGGCCAGCACACATCAATTATAAATTACAACCTTGTTCCATCCACAAGGTGAGAGAGGAGAGGAGGGAAGCTGGTGAGTCACTGTATGTGTTTTATAGTATTTTTTAGTGCAAAAAGGGTTGTGATATATGATAACTCTGCTGATTATTGTAGATATTCCCATGAGGCGCCCGAACCAGGCACTTTTTGACTGGCTCTAGTGCCACAGACCGGTTTGGCACGGTTATGGTTTATGGCGCAGTGTCATTCCAAGCTCCGGGTCCACTTGAATTATATACTTTTTATTCATTAATCCTCATCATTTAATCAAGGATGATCTCAGCAATTCACAGAGACGTTTATTCCAGCTTTGCTTTGCTGAGGATGTCGCTCAACGTAAATTGCCATCTCGTGGAACAGAACATTGTTCATGTTTCTCTTATAAATGAACACTTTGCATCGTAGCTGGGGTTGTGGTCCTTGCTAATGAACTCTTTATTGCTTTTCTCTGTCTTGTTTTTGCCAGAGTTTGCAATCATGCCAATCCCACCGCAGCAGGCAGTTGTTCCTGCTTAGCCAGAGCGGACCTGGAGCTGCTGGTCTGCTACTCCTTCGACCCACATGGAAACGGAGCTTTGTGTAATGTTTATGGTAGTGGGTCTCCCAGTGTTCCACAATATGGCATGAACTAATCTATATTTTAATAATTCAATATAGATGTTTTACCTTAGCCTACTAAAAATACAGTGGAAATACATGCACCTCTTTCTTGATGCCACACCCTTATTTTCTTATGTTACTCCTGCAGGTACCATGTGTGTTTGAGTGTGTGTGTGTGTGTGTTTTATGTTACAAAAAATAAAAACAAATGAATAACACGCATGATACGAGCTGGTGTGACCGGTGTGCTTCTGCGTTGTGCAGAGTCACGACACTTGTGGTGCATTTAGGAGCCACGGGAGGCAGAGGAACTTTCAGAAGCACTTCCTTTTTAATCTAGTCGACAAAATAAAGAACAACATGTGCCACGATTCACCAGTCACGCCCAAACTACAGCAGAGATGACAGTGAGTTAGCATCCCTCTCATACATTTATATCAAATAAAACAAAGGAATGACATCATAGCTCCATATACACTTAAATTAAACTGTAATATTATAACAGTAATAAAATAATAACCAATGGAAACTTGAAATGTAGGATTACTCATGATGACTGAGCTCCCAACACGGGAAGAGGCCCTGAATTTACAAATGAATAAGAAGCAGAAACGTAATATTGTGATATGAGAACTGGTTACGCTGGGCCGCCTCTCCACAGATCTGCCCTGTATCATCCGCTTCTCCATGGTGATAGATAATGCCATACGATGTGACATTTCAGGCACAGGAAGGCCTTGTAGCAGGTAGGGATGTCACCATATCAAATATTAGTGTTAGAATTATTGTGAGAAAAAACATCACGATTTAACGATTATTGGGACTAAACAACAGTGAAATCTTTCATTTTATTTCGTTCCCGTGGCCCAACATGTTACCGCTCCTCCGGTTTGTGACCGGCTTCACGACATTTAACTCCCCGAAATACAAAATAAAGTTAAATGTGACCAAAACAGCCAGTTAAAAGGCAAGTTTATTTGTAGAGCACATTTCATACACAAGGCAATTCAAAGTGCTTCACACAACAGGAAAAATGCATTCAAATCACAAAGAAATGACAGAAACATAAAATACAATAAAGTTAACTAATTCAAAACAATTTAAGTCATAAAAGAGAAGAGTGCAAAGACAAATTTAAATAAAGTTCCATTATATTTTAAATGCACTTGTTTTACGGACTGATTTTACTGTATATTGTTGTATATGTATTGTTCACTGTAAGTTTTTTGTGTTTTTATTGTTTTATTCTGTGTTTTGTGAAGTACTTTGTGACCTCTGTCTGTGAAAGGTGCTATATAAATAAAATGTACTTACTTACTTACTTACTTACTTATATTTAGGTCTATTTTTTTTTTTACTTTCAATTTTCCTTCTAAAATGATCACGATTATTATTTTCTGGTTCTCGCGATTATACTGTGACCAGAATAATCAGGGCTTTGAAGCAGATTTGAAGCAGATTTGAAGCAGATTTGAAGCAGATCGAAACCCTCCTCCAGAAAAGCACCTTTAAACTAATCAAATCCTTGTGAAAAAAAAGACAAAATCTCAGTTGCAACACACACAATCACACCGGGAATGCATTCACATCCTCGTGGCAGGTGCATGAGAACCACGGCTCCCAACTCCACATCTTTAATACAATAAATACATCCATAAATCATCCGTGGCGCATGTCGCGGGGCGCGTGGGGATGAGTGGACACGAGGAGTGTGGAATCTGCAGCTCCGCGCGCGTCTTCCGCGGCCAAAACGCGTGACCAAAGCGCGCGCGGGAGAGAGAGAGAGACGCAGCGCGCACGCGACCGGAGAAAAGCGGCTCCGCGTCTTTCCCCAACTGCGCCGCGCACGGACAACACCGGGACGTACACTTTTGCGCCTCAACTTGCCGAAAAAATTGGAGTACATTATTTTGACTTTGCTTTTCTCGCGGTTAAAGGGGGTGGTCGTCCTGTCCTCGCGCGCGTGTGTCTCGCGGACGCAGCAGCTGACGCACGGCACGTTACCGCCGCCGCCGCCGCCGCCGCCGTCGTCTGACCGGGGGACGAGTCTGCCGCGGTTGAGCCCAGTAGACGAGCTTCTCCGACCCGGGCAGGACGAGCCCCGTCTCCTCGCGGTCCCGTTGTGGAGCTTTTCTACCTGATCGTAAGAGTTTATTTGGCTCGGACAGTCGCGGGTTTTGGGGTTGTCGGAAGTGGATTTTCGTGATTGTTTCAAACTAAAAGAGAGGACACGGAGGGACGGACGGACGGGGACTGTACCGGGAGAAGACGGAGAGAAATGCCAACGGCGGTGACAAAGAGGAGATTCAGTAAGTGCTGTCTTCTTCTTTTTTTTTTTTTTTTTTTTTTTTTTTTGTGCGTGTTTGACCTTTATTGTGCGCGCGCGTGCGTTGGTGCCATCGTTTGTTTTGCGCACTTTCCGCACTGCACTTTGCGGCGGTCGCACGCGTGTCTTCCTCTTCTTCTTCTTCTCCTCCAGCTGCAGGGGACACACCGCGTGCACCGTGACCGACTGTCGTGCCACTAATTTGTGCTAAACTCGGAGCCCGCACACGCACACACGCACGCGCTGTTTACTCGTGCTGGACGTGTAGCTCAAATGGAGTTAACAACTTTACCCGCGCGGACGTCGTGTTTACGTGTAAAGGCATCTTAAAGGAACCGCTTGAGCATCTTTTTCTTCTTCTTTTTTACCCCTGCAACATTGTCAAGGTACGTGCGCAAATTGACGTTATTCCAAGTGACTTAATTTAAAGGGTATTTTTTTTTTATTTTTTTTTTTTTAATATATATATATATATATATATATATATATATATATATATATATATATATATATATATATATATATATATATATATATATATATATATATATATATATATATATATATTTTCTCGCGTGGAGACGTGCATTCCTGGCGTACGCGGTGTGCTCTGCTCGGGAGGTGATGATGATGATGAAGGCTTAAATCAAGCAGAAAATCCGTCCAGAATCGCTAATGAATTCGTACGTTTGGGAGTGAGGAATTAGCGTTCGGCAGCGGTGGCGCGCGCGACTTGTATTCCGACGCGACTTATATGCCGACGCGCTTTAACATTCACGCCGCGGCATTCTGCGTTTTGACAGAACAAGTGTGCTTAAAAGTGTTTGATCTGCAAGGTGCACAGGCTACTTCAGGCTCCAGTCTTTTTTTCTTTTATTCCCTCCCTTCTTTTCTTTATTCCCATCCCTCTCTCTCTCTCTCTCTCCCTCTCCCTCTCTCTCTCCTCCTGATCTGCGCGTGCACGAGAGCCGCGTGGACGAGCCTGTGCGTCCTATCGTCCAGAAACATTCGATGGTTCTTTTGTTTTTATCTATTTATCTGTTTTTTATTCATTTATTTGTTGATTTCGTAGAGCCCAGGCACAGGTGTCGGGGCTGTTGTTCGCACATCAGTGCCACAAACGCTCCTGTCATGTACCTGCCATTCACCTGACAGTTACAGGACGCTGGCTGCAGACGGGTGAAGCGTGTCGGGGAGTTTGGGAAGCTCTGAAATGTATGTGGAGGAGTCGAGAAGGGGAAGTGATGCAAAGTAGTGCTGCTACTGGCTCAGCTAGTCGGCGATTATTATTGTTTTTCTAATAGTCGATGAGAGAAAGGATTTTTTTGAGACTTTTTGAATGCTTTATCGAGCGATTAAAGGTTGAGTGAATGAAGATTATTTAGAATTAATGTGTATTGTCGGTGAAAATGAGATGATGTCATTTTATTTTTTAACTGTTTTGATGAATAATGCAGCTGTCATTGTTAAATGGTCTTTTTTGAGTCTGTGGAATCTAGATAACGATTAATCAATTTTTTTTTAGTTGGCTTGGCACATTTAGTCGATTGATTGTTGCAGATTTAATGCAAAGTAGGCATAAGATTTGGGAGTAAATCATGGGTTTATCTGCCTTTTACTTATAAATACAGTTTCCCAGGACGTTTTTGTATAAATGGGAAGTACAGTAGTTGACCGATCGATTTGGTCTGTAGTAAAAAATAATCTTCCATTCTTGAGTGTCATGTGCAAAGCCAATGGATGATGACAAATCCAAGTGCGTTATTAGCTCACAACATCTCCTGTGTACCTTTTTTTTACTGTCCCCAATGGAATAAAAGTGCATTGCTTTGAATAGAGCTCGTCATATGCTACAACCACACACGATCTCAGAAGTACATCAGGGAGTGACCTTGCCATGCTTTTGCTAATCATGCTCGTCGCTACATTCCTCGTCGTGATTTAGCCTTGATCTGTCCTCACCACGATTTTGTGATCTGAAAAGCTGAAGCTACGAATGTGATGCTCGAAATTTAGCAAAAAATAATCTGTCTCAAGTTGATTTGTGGCCAACTATTGTCTCAATTTGGGAATTTGAGCCTTGCCATGCTGGCTACATTGTCCTAGTCGGGCCCAGACCTTGTTATCTGTGATTCATTCAACGTTATCAATGCACCTCTCGACTCAAATGTGCAGATTAACAACCAATCAGACAACGTTACAAAGCCCTCCCATTTTACAGCTGATCAACTGAAATAAATAGTGAAAAAATACATTGGAAAAAGCTGCAGATGTGTTTTTGAGCTTAACCATCCACTTACATTCACTATTTTTGTTTGGAAGAGAGAGAAACATCTACAGAAACATCTACAGAAACATCTACAGAAACATCTGGAGAAACATCTGGAGAAACATCTGGAGAAACATCTGGAGAAACATCTGGAGAAACATCTGGAGAAAAAATCTAGAGAAACATCTCTGGTTACAATATTTTTTTCCCTACTTTTTCACATTAAAGAGACATTTTTGAGCTAAACCATCCACTTAGATTCACTATTCTTGTTTGGAAGAAAGAGAAACATCTGGAGAAACATCAGGAGAAACATCTAGAGGGAACATCTAGAGAAACATCTAGAGAAACATCTAGAGAAACATCTAGAGAAACACCTGGAGAAACACCTAGAGAAACATCTCTGGTTTCAATATTTCTTTTTCTACTTGGTCACATTAAAGAGACGTGTTTTTGAGCTAAACCATCCACTTACATTCACTATTCTTGTTTGGAAGAAAGAGAAACATCTAGAGAAACATCTGGAGAAACATCTGGAGAAACATCTGGCGAAACACCTAGAGAAACATCTAGAGAAACACCTAGAGAAACACCTAGAGAAACACCTAGAGAAACACCTAGAGAAACACCTAGAGAAACACCTAGAGAAACACCTAGAGAAACATCTAGAGAGACATCTAGCTGGTTTCAACACTTCTTTTTCTTGTGCACATGACAGAGGAAATCGTTTCTAAAGCCTGCTTCGGATCCATACGTCGCCCCGTCTTTCACAGGTGCACGGGCCTATACAATAGCCTGTAACCCTCTTGTGCTAAACAGATCAGAAATAGTTTGTGCGTGGTGGGGGCGGATGCACTAGAGCGGCTCTCCACAGCGCCTCATGCCCGCGGCCCTCTCTGGTTTATTTAAAGACACGATTGGCAGCACTTTTGCAGCGAGAGTGACACGTCGGAGTGGCCTCGTGGTCACCCCTTTATCAATACTCCAATCCGCTTACAGCCGTCGCACAATGCAAGGGCCTGACCCGTAGCCAGCTCAAGGATGAAGAAGGCCAGGTTTCATCCAATTGCATCAGAGGTTTTTTTTTTTTCTTTTTTCTTACAGCATCTAAATCCGTGCTGCATGTTTAGGTTCCTCTTTTCTTTTTGATGTCCTGAAAGCTAAAGAGACGAGCTTGTATGTTTTGCATAATTCACTTCATGGTAAATGGATGGCTTTGTGAGCCTGACCCATTCCTGTTCTATGTGAAGTGGGCAGGGCTGCAACACCTGATGGACCAATCATGACTACTCGACGATAAAAGAATCATATAGTCGTATTCGGATAATCGTTATGGGGACTATATAGTCAGATGAAGAGACGATGCCAAACTAAAATATCCTATAATAAATATAAAGTATCTTGAAGCCTTTAGTCACCATATTTCAACCTTTTATTTGGTTGATAATGTATTTAAAAAGTCTTAATGTACAATGAAAATATTTGTTTGACTAGTCCACTACTAAAATACCGTATTTTTTCATAGTTTGGCCGAGGTGACTTGTATGTGATATTATTAACACACTACCACCGGAGTTTGTGGAGTTGTTTAGAAGTGACACAGAGGAAGAAGAACTCAATGGATTTAGTGATTTGGGGTAAAACTGATGCTTTATGCTATAGTTATCTGAATAACTTCATATGTTATGTTAACATACCAGACACTTACCACAGTTCTGTCTGTGCCTCATGTAGCTGAAGGTGTTAGCGTTAGCATACGGACACCTATTCACCATGTTCTCTCATCTGTTATTATTTTAAACTGCATTTCAAGATTAAATGTCTGTTCTTGGTCTTGGATTTTATCAAATGCATTTCCCCAAAAACTTGACTCATACTCTTTTATATATGTTTTTTTCTTCTCTATTATGCATTTTTTGGCTGGTGCGACTTATACTCCAGTGCGACTTATAGTTCGGAAAATACGGTAAATGTTAGTTGCCTCCCTAGAAGTGTTTTCTGATTGGTTTATTTGCGAGCTGATTGGAGTTCTGTGAAATTGTCTTCCATATTTTTAGATTCGGAATTGCGATTTTCCATCCATTACAAGATTTTGAAGAAGTTATTTGAAACGCCGTACAGTTTGCATTGCTTTTCTATTGGCACACTGTTAACTATCGCGCTGCCAGATTCCACCAGTCCGCAAAATCCTCCACTAATCACATTATTTCAAGCATTTTGGTCAAATTTAAGATCTGTAACAGGATTGGCCCGGTGCCTTTGCGGTGGTCTGCGCTCTACCTCTGTGTGAAGAATATGGTGGAGAAAAGCAATGGAATGACTGGACAAGCTTGTAATTTAGCTCCTAACCGCCCATAGCCTTGGACTGTATTATTGTACAAGGCCGTGGGGACTCGGCCTTCAGTAAAACCGTATAGAGGTTGTTATATTGGCTCTGGGAGATACCTGTCGATTAGCAAAGACCGCCTATAATTTATTTTTACAACAGACTGACTCCCGCCGCCGTGGCCGAGGCCGGAGTAGATGTTGTGATGTAGTAGATGGGCATTTTATCATGGAAACCCAGGTTGACAGTGCTATTAGGTGTCATGCTGCTGGGACATTAAGGTTTTCTTCCATCATTCTGACCAGAGGGGCTACTGCAGGCACGGTTACTAGGCTTTTCCATTTTTCCTTTTCGCAACATACGGCTGGACGAACGTTTTCTCTCTGTTATTCCTTCCGCACGCGCTCTAATGACTTAATGACGTTGTTTACTTATTTCCCACTCTTCAGAAGAAGCACAAAGCAAACTAATTTCTGGAACGAATTATGGTTTATTTGACTTCAAGGCTCCTGAGACTCCAAAAGGATAACACTGTATCCACAACACAGATGCATGCTGTTGTGCGATGTGCGCCCAGAGCCTCTGATGAGATATTCTCGTAAATCAGCACTTTTTACCACACCTTTAGCTACTATAATTTGTTAAAATGGATTGTTTATTGCGATTTGTCATTTCTCATCACAGTTTGGCTATTTCTTCAATTTTCTTCCCCCCTTCTTCGATCTAATACTAAAATCTCAAACTTGATGTCAGTACTAAGGAATAGGCTTACGCTTTTATGTTATGATGTGGTCTAATTCTACTTAAACCGATCAGAAAAGTAAAATATTTTAGTACCAATACTTGCGCAATTTAGTGTCTAGTTTTGATTCGACTTTGAGTATCGCTTAGTGTCTGATTTTTAAAATACTTTTGACCATCGTATTTCCAACACAATGCGTTTACCTGTTTCCTTAATACCGCACATTTTTCATGATATTTCAGGTTGTCATAATGTTATGGCTGATCAGTGTAAAACAAATCTTTCTACCTGTTTAGTAGAGCACGAGCATTATATATTGCCAATGTCATAAATAAGGAGAGATGCCTGTAAAAAGCCTACAATTGTACTGGCTCAAAGATATTTGGCATAAAACCCTTGGCTAAAATGTACACTCTTGGTAGTAAGTAGCGTTACTGTCAATTTTAATTTTTTTTCTTCCTCCAGCCACATTTTTCCTTGCAAGTCACTGCCTGCTAGTTTCATAGATTTCCACTTTTTCAAAACATCGCTACCATAATTTAACTATTAGAGCTTCCAGTCATTTTCTCTTCAAATTATACCTTTTTATGTCTTTATACATCGAATAGCTTTGCCTAAGATAAGAGAGCTAGAGAAAATAAGCTGTAGCGGCACATGTTTTCCTGTGACATTAAATCCCAGCTGTAGTAAACATGACGGTATCTGATGGTGAAAAAAACTGTATCGTCGGCTCATAAAATCTTGCAGAAATACTCCCCGTTTTGTACAGTGTATATGTAGCAATTGTTTCTGTGTATAGAATATGCATTAAATTAACATTTCACGCCAATACTTCAACTTTAGCATTGCTGCCAACAGTGTGGTGAGGTTTCAGAGTGATATAATTTTTTTAAGATAGTGGTAAAACAAACAAAGAAGTGTTTTAAGTTCAATTCAAGATGGAAGGAATTGATTTGAAAATGCCACCTTCTAATTCATTTTCCCAATCAAAGACAAATGGTCTTTCTCGCTATACCCGTGCTCATTACTGTTCTCATTTGTTGTTGTTGTTGGTTAGAAATTGCGGTTCATCATGAATCAGATTGTTTTCTCTTTAGCACAAAGGGACAGACTCATTGTTGGGCTAGTGTACCGTATTTTCCGCACTATAAGTCGCACTTAAAAGCCTTTTTAATTTTTTCAAAAAACAACAGTGCGCATTATAATCCAGTGCGCCTTATATATGGATTCATTCTGGTTGTGCTCACTGACCTCGAAGCGATTTTGTGTGTTTTGAACGTTTTATTTTCTCTTAATGCGCCTTATAGTCCGGTGGTGCGCTTTATATATGAAAAATGATGGAAAATAAATCATTCATTGACAGTGCGCCTTATAATCCATTGCGGAAAAATACGGTACAAGAAAATCGCCCATTTCTTGCCGGTAAAATCCATTGTTAACAGCCATTCACATTTAACCATTGACTTTCGGGCCCTGGTCTGTCGTTCTACCTGCCGCTCTGCTCCAGCCCGGCCCGTCATGTTGACTCGACACCGTCCATCTGTGTTGGGGGATATTTCCTTTCCTGCTCGGTGCGTGCGGGGGGCTTGCGTCCAGAGCGTCTGAGTTTGACTGGCACTGTTAAAGACCTGCTGCAGTCTCTCTGTGGCCACCCGCCGCACAGGCCACTCCAGGCTGACGCTCGCTCATGCTTTTCATCTGGGCTCGACGCCGCTAATTTCAGGGCCCGGGAGCCGTAATGAGAGGTTGGCTCCGCACTGTGCTGGTTTGTGGTGGGCGGGATCGGCGTTGCTTCGAGATGCCTCACTGGTCAGGGCGTTGGCACAAGGGGAAACCGAGGAACCCTTTTTTTAAACCGAGTCAACTGGTTTAAGCTGGTTGGGAATGTGTGGATTTTGTTCTTTCTAGGAGTGTCGACATGACATGGGGCAAGGTACATTATAGGTCAAAAGAAGTTGGACATTTAGAATTGGTTGTGGCATCGAGAGTCAAGTTCAGTTGAGGAATCGGACGAGTTCTTAAAGTCTCACAAATCCATCTCGATCAGCTCTAAAGCATACACCCAGCATATATAAGTATTACCCAGCTACAGATTGAGTCAAAACACATTTTAAAGTGTGGCAGTGCTAAAATATTGACAGATGAATACATTATTAAGCTACATTTGGTGACACAGTTTGATCAGTAGTGTTTTTCTTTTGTACATTTGTGACAACGCCCCAATTTTGTTGCTTGTTCGTGCAATACAATAGGAAACTTGTTTGTGCAATACATTTGACACAAGCACTGATTTTGAGGAAACACGCTTGTGTATTTATATTGTAATGATTTATCGCAGAATTCCATGTGCCATATTGATTGTATCATTATCCATGTATCCTGTGGTGTTCAGTAAAGAGGAATAACGAGGCTCAAAAGCGAACATAAAGCAACAACCCATGGCGTTCAAGACCAAGAATTCACAAATCTCGCTAGTTTGTTTTCAGTCTGACAAATCAACCTTTTTAGAATAATGGTCGACATACCACACTTCTCTGTCTGAAACCAGGTCCAAAGCAAGACTTCAGCCTCGGCCAGCAGAGTCTTATAGCAACGGGCTTATTAGTTCCTCAGTGAGGCGGCGATAATCGAAAGGCCGTCTCTATAGAGCCATCACAGCCCCGCCATTGTCCTCCCACCCACAGCCGCCGCCACGGAGACAGCGCAGTGAGTCGGGCGCACACTGAGCCTGTTCCCTCCTGTCAGCAGCATCCAGCCACGCCGTGATTTACCGCTGCGCCTTGCCACGGGTAATGTAAGAGCAATCTGACTGCTGATTGAAACCAGGTCTGCCATTTCGGAGTCCACCGGTGGCATTATAAACCATTTACATTGATGTTTTACGGGGCGGGGAAAGTAGAAAGTGCCTTTTTTTGTCCTTTTCCCCCCCCCTCTCAGCACGTCATGAGGGTTGAAGAAGGTAGTTAATATGGATGACATTGGCAGGTCAAATGTTAGGTTAATTGGTTTTGTCTGTTTTTAATTTAGGCACGAGGAGCTTCTAGATATAGGCTCCGTCTGCTTTGAATTATGCAGCCAGCCCTCCCGCTCGCTCTCTTATTCGCCTCCTCCTCGGCCGTTACACCCGAGAACAAGACTTTTAGATGGAGCGAGAAAAGTATAGCTTGACTTTTATGCCCTCGATTTGTATCCGCACGTGTTAGAAGGCGCACTTTCTGACCCTTTCGCCTCCAAATCTTAAAACAACTATTAGGTAAAGCGTGTTGCTAAGGAGCGGGTCGTCTCGCAGCAGACTTTGGCTCGTAAAGGACGGCGAGGACGTTGGGATTTAACGGCCGACACTTCAACAGCAATAGTTTTTTATAGCCGAGCGTCCACCGTGTGTTAAGTTGCAGCAAACAGGGACATGTCATAAAATTTAAAACTGAAGTCGCCTCGCTACATAAGGAGGACGGTATAGGTCGGGGCGGGAGATGTGTTTCGTTGGCGACATTTTGTTTTAAAGACTTATTAGTATTATGCGGCAGTCTGTTGGATGGATGAAATAAATAGGACTTCAGTTGACAAAGGGTTGTAATTTATTTAGTGTTGTTGCCTGTGACTCTGAAAGCTGGGTTATCTAACTTTATTCCCGTGATAAACGATTTGGCTTTGCCCATATTTTGTCAAAACAACAATTTACAACGACTATTTCAGTATTTCATCTTTTGCAAACTTGAAACGTGGAGTCACGAGCGACCTTAGAATCGACTGATCTTTGGCAGTCCGCCCTCGTTCCTCTTCCACAAAAAGAAACCGCCATAAACACGGCAACAAATGAATCTGCGTGTGGATTTCAACAACGTGCCAAAATGTTTGTCAGAGCGAGGAACAAGTTGGATGCATTAAAGTACAAACTTTCTCTTTTGCGGTTCAAAAATCAGGTAATGCAGCTTCGATTAAAAACGTACCTTTATTGTCAATTGTTCAGAACGCAGTTGAGGTTTGTGTTTCTGTCACCAATATTATCAACATGAACATTGAAATCACCTGCAATGACCAAACCATCAAAGTCTGTACGCACAACTGAAAGCATCACAATAAAATCATCAATACAACTTTGGCAGTGCTGGAGAGGTAGTCTGTATTGCCCATGAATCGTGTTTGTCAAATAGTTTTCCAGTTTTTATGTATAAAATATGGAACAAAGAAGCAGAAAAGAAGAACAGATCATGACCAGAGAGAGCAGGAAACAAAACTAAGAAGAAAAGGCAGTAAAAAGGTCCCATTTGGTCCGAAGTCCCTCATACTTTAGAATGTCACATGTTGGTCTCGTCTTTGAATTGTGAGCGCAGTTGGGGCCTTTTTCCCTGCCGCCAAGAGTATGGTCCAAAGGTAACATTGTCACAGTGTCTCCGTGGCAATGAAACTTGTGCCTATCTAATTGGAAAAAGACTCCGTAAGTTATAACATTTGTACTTGTAATGTTCACTTCTGTGCACAAAAAACCCCAAACAAACCACTAAATGCTCACCGAGTTAAAAGTTTGACTTGGTTTAGTTGCTAACGTGGCCTCAGCACAACATAATTAGTCTGCCACAGTCGTCCCTATATCAAATGAGATATTTCACGCCGCCATCATTTGGAAATGAAACATAAAAAGTAGGCCAAGGTTCAGAGTCTGTTTATTAGTTTCGCCCGCAGCGCCCAAATATCAGGGCTCTTTTTCGCCGCGCAAGAAAGTGTTTGAAGTACGTAATGGACGAGTAAGTCGGGGGGGAAGTCGGCCACCCATCTGTATGCAGGGCGGGAGGCGCAGGAAGCGTTGCCACTCATCTGCTGCTCCTCTGATCTCGCACAGTCCCAGATGGCTTTGTTTCTCCGCACGCGGCCCATTCAGATCAAAACTTCTCCGCTCCTGCATGAAAGCTCATTGTTTATTCTCATCATATCCAATTTTCTATTGCCGTTAAGGCTTTTATTGTTCAAAATGGATGAATGCTGTAGCTTAAGAGCATCGATTTTTGTTTTTTTTGTTTTTGTTTTTTACAAGTTGGAAACAAAATTGACAATGTAGAAAAAGGCAAAAGTTGATCCGCGATGTATTGTTGATGAGAATGCAGGCGATAAATGATGATATTGAAACTCTTTTATACCGCTAACTAACACATTAACACATTAATTAGCATGGCCATCACGACAAAAAAAAACTAATTTAAATATACATTATCTTTTAAAAATCATGAGCCGAAATACTTTACTTCAGTTTGTGTCTGTAATGAGTCATACAAGTGATTCCTTCAATTGTTTATTGCTCAGATTTGATCAAAATGTCCTGCTCTAAGTATAAAGGACTATATAAAAAACATTGAGCCCATAAAATGATTGTTTCCATCTTTCACATATTAAACAATAAATCAATGCTGTTAATGTGACGAGCACAAAACATTGATTATTATAATAGAGACTAAATACATTGGGATTTTTGATGATTTCACAATAAAAGGACAGTCTCCCAGTGCTATTCATTGCTGCTTACTCGGCAACAATGCAAATAAAACACAAAATCCTTTAAACAAATACGCTTGTTATGAACGGCAAAAATAGAAGCAGAGATTTACAGTTCTAATTGTGACACTGAATATGTCACTTATCTTTGCTCTCCGATTATGTACTGTACAGTCATGCAACCCGAGCCCGAGCATGAATAAGTAATGGCGCTGCCCGGTGTAGATTGATGCCCTACACTGGCTGTACACGCTGCTCTATGTAACCAATCGCACGCTCGAGGCTCCGCTGTGCAGCCCCGGACCCCGCGAGCAACACGGCATCCACATTCAGAGCAAGCCAAATCTTATATTTTGGCGCTGATTTTGTTTGGTTTGTGCCAGAGGGTTTTGCGCTCTCGTCATATTTGTGGGAGGACATGCGACAGGTAAAGAAGTGTTGCAATATGTTGTTATAGTTTTCATTAAATCTGTCAAAATGTACAAAATCTGCAGCAAAAAAGGTTTTGTTTCCTGTTCACAAGTGGAATCCCAGTAACTGCTCGTCTCCATGGAGATAAACAAGGGACATTAACATCGTGGACACAAGTAGAGCTGTCAAAGTTATTCAGAATCAGATACTAATCGATACTAAACTAGATTGTCCTTTGGGTTCATGGGTAAAAAAGATAAAAATCACAATGACAGGACACAAATTGACCATTTTAGGACAGTTTTTAAAATGATCTTGAGCTTTATCAGAGCTAGTATACGTTTCCTGGGATCCAAAATACTCCAATTCTTTGCAAAAAGTGAGACTCCCGCTGTCGTGCCTCGAGCCAAACTCCAAACCGTGCCATCAGATTTGTTTATTTCCGTGACACATGTGACATAAATGAGCTCATAGGTCATGTAATATTTACAACAAAATTAAACTCCTCTCACCTCAGATTAACAGTGTTTAGTGCTTTTGTCATTGATCCTGAATAATTCTGCAATGTTTTTCATCCCCTGGGATAATATATTCCTTTCTGCAGAAGGAAACTTGTTATATACCTATAATCTGGAGCAGGACATCTCTGTTTTTTATGATCTTAATGTCTTTGTACATCAAATAAGAGTAAAATAAACCCTGTCAATCACAGTCATCTGAACGGTGACCAGACTTGTGTCATTCTGGACTTTCCAAGCAATATAAGAGCACAATATAAAGCGAGAACTATTTTATTTTGGAAATGTCGGTCTATCCATTGTCTAAATAATGAACATTGTTAAAATATCACTGTGATATTAAAATCTGTATTGAGGCTATTTGATGTATGCGATTTTGACATTTTATATATATATATATATATATATATATATATATATATATATATATATATATAATTTTAATATCCCCTTAAACATGTCTTAATTTACACATATTTCACATTCATCTCATAATCAAGTATTTTTATTATTTTAAATGTTGTAATATATATTTTTATTCTTAATCAGCTCTCTTTGTTGCATTTATTTTTGTTGCTTTTTGTGACTATAAACTATATACTTGGTTTTCAAATGTGTCATATCTTCAAAATAACCTACATTTGGGTGTATTGCCATCACCTCTCCGTCATATACAGCGAGTGAAGCTTGTTATTCAGTCACACGTTCTTTAACCAGCTGCAGTTTAGACTCTCCTCTGCAGCGCCGCTCAAACCTGGCGTGATGTCGCTCAGAGGTGACACGAACAGGACAGTAATTCCTCCGCTTGTTTCTCTGATCCTGATTGGATGTTTCAGCCACAGCTCCATCACCCCGGAGTATTGGTAAATGTCCCGGGACGGTGACAGGACAGGCGTGTTAGACCTCAGTGGCTCTGCAGCACATCTGCTCCGTCAGCAAAAGTGCACGGATCACATACTCCTTCATCTCACACGACGCTCCGATGGGACGAATGCAGCACTGCTGTCATTCATTAGCCCTGTACTACAGCGGGTCTGGACCGGGTCTGGACCGGGACTGAACCGGGTCTGGACCGGGACTGAACCGGGTCTGGACCGGGACTGAACCGGGTCTGGACCGGGACTATAGATGACACAATTTCAAATTATAGTGTTATGTTTTGCTTATTGTGAGAAGAAACATACATTTTACAATTATTAACGGCTTTACCAAACAGTGAAATGCTTGATACACTTTCATTCACATTGACTATTAGATCACCATTCTTGTTTGTGACCAGCTTTACACTCATATGTCCATGTGCAGAAAGACCCATCTCCACCTCGCCTGTAGAGGCGCTGCATACAAGCAGCCAAAGCAGTGAGAGGGAAGCATGAGGAAGAGACCCGGAGCTCTGCCTTATCCGCGTCACACAAACAAACTTGGACTTTAGCAGTGTTTGGTTTCATTCTTTGGCTTTTGCGGATTTACTCCACTACTGGCCCACATGTGCACAACCTGGCCCACATGTGCACAACCTGGCCCACATGTGCACAACCTGGCCCACATGTGCACAACCTGCCCCACATGTGCGCAACCTGCCCCACATGTGCGCAACCTGCCCCACATGTGCGCAACCTGCCCCACTTGTGCACAACCTGCCCCACATGTGCGCACAACCTGCCCCACATGTGCGCACAACCTGCCCCACATGTGCGCACAACCTGCCCCACATGTGCGCACAACCTGCCCCACATGTGCGCACAACCTGCCCCACATGTGCGCACAACCTGCCCCACATGAGCACATCGTGCCCCACATGTCACAACCTGCTGAAGCGTTTTTTGTATTGGTACTTCATCTTCATAACATTGTTATTTTTGTAAGTATTTACTGGAAAGGGTGATATATTTCTGTGTGATCATCAGTAATTATAATTATACCAGACTTTGACCTTCTTTGGCTCTGATCAGAGTTCTATTGCATTTTCACAATCATCCAAACGAACCGTACTATCCATGCAAACGGATCCTAATTCAAATCAAGAGTGTATTGTGTATGCCCCCTTAAATACACCCTATTTTAAAGCTAGCAGATATTAATATAAGCCCCATGTAACTGCTTCACTCCTCACTTCACCTGCAACTGTGAACATCTTTATCATTCTGCGACTTTCCCCCACATTAGAGATAAAACATAAAACACCAATACAAAATGTCCAAAAGGCATCACTAATAGTAAGTAATTTCTCGCCAGTGTAAATGTCCCCGATAAACGACACTAAATCGCCGCCGTACACCCAGTTCCTTCTGATTCACATAATTGCGGTGACCATAAATTGATTTATTGTGCGGCCCTATCGCTCGTCATTGTCACGCCTTTTTCTTTTCAGTTCCTCTCCTAATTAGACACGGGGACACACATGCCGCGCACGCCCAACACGCGCAACAGGACGTCCTCCAAATGGATGCGGGAACATTACATGAAGGTCAAACAGGCGGCCATTTTATCAGCTCGCCTTTAAATGCCACACATGCCATCCCTTCACACAGGAGCGAAATGTGACGGACTCGAACAGGTCTTGTAGATTAAACGCCGACTCGCGAACAATGAACCAGATTTTCACACGCCGGTTTAATTTATCGTCTCCTTGCATTGGCGCGTGCCCTACATTATTATTTAGCGCCGATGTTTAGCCGCCAGGAGACAAAGGCGGACGGGTTGAAAGAGTTTGAAAGGGCGGCGAACACCGACAACGAACCGTCTGGAAATGTTCTCTACCATGGCAGTGATAATGCTTTATGCAAATGCGCCATAACGTCGGGGTAAAATAGTTGTGTTTGGTGGTAATGAGCCAACTTTATTCGATGATTGTTTATTTGCCACTTGTCCTTTCTGATTATTTGCGTTAAATGTATGCCGGTTTGCTCCATAAGACCGCATTACAATCAGTTTTATAATCATTCAAAGCTGCTGCCTTGATGACAGTTCCATAATGACTCGCTGGAAAGGTGTGATTATTCTGATTAGAGGTCCTCAGTCTTAATTGAAGGCTGTTGTTGAACTCTTTTAGATCCTTTGGTGATTTTGCCGTGGCCGGGTTCAATGTGACAATAACTTTCGAGAGCGTAAGTCGTTCGGGTTTGGGAAATCAACTACTACAATCTGCTATGTTCGTTTAACTAAAGTATAGCTCCAGATAAATGGGCATTGGAGATTGTGCTATTCTGTTGAGACGTGTGCAGTTTGCAGATAGTGCGCTGATATGGGAAAGAATCAATCTAAAAGTGATGTGTCCATCCCGGAGACACGTGTCATGCTGCAATGTCAAATAAATATGGGAAAGAGTGTCTGGAATGCTATGTATGTGGTCTGTCATTTCTTTGTGATTTTAATGCAATTTTTTAATGCAGTTTATTTGTGATTTTTTTTTTTTTTCTGTTGTGTGAAGCGCTTTTGAATTGCATTGTGTATGAAATATGCTCTACAAATACACTTGCCTTGCCTGTAGAACTAGGCAATATTAAGAATGCAATTCATCACAATTTAGCAATCACGACTGAGTGGCTTTCATTATCAATCTCACTTTTGATAATTGTCCATTTAAAACGAACAAAAAACGACATGTTTCAATGACGAATGACCTGCTGTGGACCTCACGATTTAAACGACCCAAGCTGATCATTGACTATTAGAGGTGACTGAATCTCAATCCTGTTTAAAATGTGATTAATTGCTATGCAGAGAACTGAACGTGTTCTGCAGATTTCATCATTAAGCGATATGTTTGGTGATGCCTAAACAGAAGGCTGCCAAAAGTAGCTGTAAAAGATGCATATTCATGGACCGTGTCATAATTTGCAAGCCAAGTTTTTTGCTGACGCCAAGAAAGCATTTAAAGATTGATCTTGTGTGTTGATCGTGGAAAGTTCCTCAAACTGAAATCTTAATTGTGCACGGAGAACATCGCGCCAAAGCGTATCGGCGAACGAAGACGAAAAGTGCGTCGCTTGCAGTCGCCGCGCTCCGCCGCTCCCGACAGCTGGACGAGATGGATTTAGGGGAGGCGCAGGAGGAGGGATTTCTCTCTGAGCGTAGAGGGACCGGGATGACAGGTCCAGGTCCGGGGATGACAGGTCCCGGTCCGTGGAGAGCTGCAGCCGAGGCCTCCTGCACCTTCTGCGTCGCGGTGTCAGATACCTTGACGCCGTGAGAGACCGTTAGCACTGACGGCGCGGTGCCCTGGAAGCACGAGCGGTAAATAAAGGTGACACGCCTGTGGATATTAACCGGATTTGGCTAATGCTCTTCTGAAGGCGCCTTTTTGAACGCTGCAGCTGGGCCGGGATCACGTGCGGCGGGCACATTCAAGATGGTCAGCCTTGAAGTCCGCTTATTTGGCCCCTAGCCTTTTCGTAAAGCCTCTGCGAGTACTTTCAGATGTGTTCTCCAAGAAGTGATTTGATTAAACTTAAATATCTGACCCCGATGAGGACCCTATGACTCGGATAAAGTCATGTGGATTAATTCTCAGTGACCAATTTAAGGCTGGATAAAGCTTTAAAGATGACCTTGACAAATGACGCAAATGAAAAGCCTGCAAATTGGACGACTGCTGCTTTTCCACTTTACAACGGGCTGTAATCGAGTTTGCCTTGTGCATGTTGAATTGAATCAAATGTCATTGTTATTCATTGTCAAAATGGAGTTCGAGCTTTAATTTGATCGAATAAAAGGTCTATTGACATTTGGATTATGGTTTGCCATTTTGCGTCTGACTTAGTTTAGCAAAATGTACTGATCTTGCACTTGCACAGTTAAATGTAAGCGTTCAAAATGACGGATTGTATGCTAATATGTTGCTCTTGAATTGTAGTACAGTTTTGTATTGGTCGTAGTGCACAATTGTGAATTAAAGGTGGTATGGACGATTTTTTTCAGCAAATTTTTTATCATATTTCCTTGTGGCGTGGATAAATCATTTGTCCTGCCACGTGTCAATCATAAAACGCACCTATCGCCCACCTGCAGCCGCGTGCGGTTCGTCCCCACGTTTCCGCGTGCCTAAACGCATGGATCTATCATAATATAGTTCCCTCAGTGTACGGGGCAAAATGAAGACGGAGAAAGACAGTTCGAGCTGACGCAGAAGTGGACAGAAATCTACGGGAGACGAGAGATGCGATGCGCTCCGTCGCACTAATAAACAAACGCACGTGTGTGTTGTATCAGTCCGCACGGGGGAATGCGCATGCGCACTTCCGCCTGCGTTCTCAAATCGCCGAAAAATCGTCCATACCGCCTTTTAAAACCTCCATAAGTTTAAATTGTGAACTTCTATTTGTCCTTTTGCTCAGTCATTATGAGGACAAAGTCTTGGAAAACAGGCCATTCATCCAATATGTAAATTATTTCACATATCTTTTATTGACTGAGGATGTAGAAAAAAAAAAGTCACTTGTAAATCTTGTATTGCACCCTAATGTATGCCGTCTTATGCGTTTAAAGTGCAAGAGTAGTACCACTCGTGTTGTGAAAACTCTACTCTCTTTCATCATACTTTGCTCTCTTATATCTCACATCTCCAAACCTAAATGAAGTAACACACACCGCACGGACGCCTTGGGGACTTTTGTATTAGCTTTTAATGAAACGTCTGCGCAGTTACGGCAATGATAAGTTGGTTCCCCCTCCCCGTCCGTATATAAATATGTGCTATGATAATACAAACGATCCAATACGTGGTCCCACACTACCCAACATTCATCACACGGCGAGTGCGTTTCAAGGTTACAAAGTGCGCGGGCCACCGGGGCGAGTTTCTCCTACCTATGGCGAGGCGGTAATAGAATACAACAGCGTCCGTGCAGAGTGCTGCGGTGGGAGGGGAAACGGAGGGGAAGTCGTTAGGAGCTATTTGTAATAAATGGGATTTGTTGTATATTTAATGTTTATGGAAAGTGGATAATAGGCCGCTTTCCGTTTCAGCTTGTCCCCTCCCCTTTCGGCTGTGGGTGCAGCTGCAAATATTTATTTATTCATCTAAAGTGGGACGCATAGATCAGCATTGGATCCTCGCTAAAAGAGCTGAGCGTGTATCAAAGCTTTTATTTGCTCTTGAGCCAATTCGAAGCGTCTCCTCCGCGTTTATCAACATGATGTGAAATGTTAGGAGTCATATGAATGGGCGTGGATATTAAAATCCATAATCTGGGGATTGATCATATTGTGTTTTGTCTTAGGGAGGGAATTGAAGTAGTAATTCTGCTTGATGACTTTCTTTGTCATTAAACCTGCTGTCAAGGCATTAAAACGTGAATTAAAGGTTGTTTTGTGTTGGAACTGCTGTGAATTTAATACTGCAATATTGTGCTCTTCCCTCTCAATTAGTAATAAAGTGACTATTTCGGTTGCATGAAATGACGTATGATGCATTTGTTAATACAGAGCAAAGAGTCAAGGTTATGTAGTTTCTTGATTATCGTGATTATTCAAGTCACAATATAATCGTAAGAGCTAAAAGAAAAGTGTTGTAAATGTGCGCCTTTAGAAACAAAATTTAAATATACATTTCATTTAAAAAATAAATATGTACATTTCAACCAGAGAGTACATTTTCAATAAAAAATACAAATAGACTTCAACTAGACAATTAAAAAAAAACACTCATGGCACAATCGAATCAAAATAAAGTCTATTTGGTCACAAAATTAAGACTTTTCAATTCAATATACACTCTAAAAATTGTAAAACTAAATGTAAAATTCCTTTTTTTAATCTGCGTACCTATGTCACGTGAACTGTTTGATCTTGGTGCCAGTAATTATAAATGATAGCGCCATATTATTCCCACACACCGTTTCCCCCTGGTTGAAAAGATCCCGTCATCATGTCTGCTTTTGGACCGTGCTTCCTAAGGTGGTACAATGACCTAATTCCACATAAGGCCTTGACCTCCCGATGTCATTCACCGCACAAACCGCCCGTAGAACATCGGCGCCAGTACGTGCCACGCTGCTCTCAACATGGCCGCCGCTGTAGTGGTTTTCATCTCTTTATGGATTTTCTTTCATTGTACAAGCACACAATGAAATACACCCGGCTGACAGCCAATTGTTGTTGTGCACATGGCTCTGCGGACGGCTACTACATCCATGTTCAGCCGAATCAAGCGCACAAGGCTTACGCTGTAGCAAATAGCTGCAACTGTCAGTCTTCAACTATCGATTTTGAATGTATGATTTCTGTGTGAATGATGGTAACAAAAAAAGACATATATTTACAGTTTTTTCCTTTTTAGATTTACAAAAGTACAAAACGATTTGAGTTTGTTCTATATTCTGTGCTACACAAATAAAGATGGACTGGATTGGAAAGTTGGCCCTGCGACAAGTTGGCCACTGTCCAGGATGTACCCCGCCTAAGGCCCGAAGTCACTGGGATAGGCTCCAGTCACCCGTGACCCCGAAAGGGAACAAGCGGTAGAAAATGGATGGATGGATGGATTGGAAAGTTGTAGTACATTTCAACAAATACAATGTTAAGGGCTGGGTATTGCCTAGTACCTCACGATACAACACATATCCCGATACAGCAAACTTGATACGATACACGTCCAGATTCACAATATCCCTTGAAACCGGTGTTAAAAGTTTACTCAAATTACGTTTTGATTACGTATGACAAGAAAATGCATTAGAATCTCATGTTCACACTGTCCTCAATATCAGAATACAACGCTCCGCTTCGGCCTTGATGCAGCTGTAGGTTCCAAAGTGTAACTCTGCTATTTCTAATGACTTTATGCTGTTTTTAGCGATAGTCCATCACGATATATCACGAGCCCTAAAAGGGACATCCCTGGACCAAACCACTGAGTTATTATATTTCTACTCTAGTATTTTTAAAGCCTATTCTAAGTACGACCTCCTTAAATCCGCCTGTTCAAGTCTTCCTTATTGTTCTTTCCCCAGACCCACTTATTTCCCCCTTTCTTCAAAAAACCCCAGCTGCCAACAGGCAACGTGCCAGACTCTCGGCTACAAAACGGTCCTTCCAAAACCCGGTGACGTCGCGGTACTTTCGCCTTCTTCTTTATCTGGGATTCTTTTTTTTGGCCGGCGCCCAGCTCGATTCATTGTAGGTGCGCCACGGTTTCTCTCATCCCGTCGAGTTCGCTCCTTGTCAGTCGCGAGGCGGTACATCTCCAGCTGGATTTTGTGTTTTTTTTAAACGGCTTGGCCCGAGTTCAACCGTGTACCTCCCGCGCCGCTCCCGGTTTGCTACTTACCAATAAAAGTCAACAGGACCCAAATGAGCACGCCAGGTGATCTACATCCACGGCCTCTTTGAAAGTTGTTCCTTCCAAATTGTTTCTGTTGGAAGTCGTTGCTTTGGTATCGATCCAGAACACGGCACAACATTTGCAGGTTTACATAAATTAAGTGTGGTGGGTTTCCATTAAAGCGAGGATCAGGATTGTGATTAAAATGGGAAGAACACTAAATCCTTCTTCACTCCACTACAACTCATGATAGTTAAACATTGTTGCATATACAGTACATTTCCCTGCCCCTGAACTATACCATAAAGCATATTTTATCCTGTAACTTTGGATTCCTTCCAGTTCTCAGTCCCCAGCACCTAGACGTAGCTTTTACACCGCGCCATAAGTTTTCTGCTCATAAAAGGATTTTCGAACTTTTTGGCCGCCGCCTGACTCTTTCCCTCCGGTGCCACTCCTTGTTTGTTGCCTACCAGGAAGAGTCAACTAGACCCTATGGACTTAACAAGGTGAGATCCACGCCGCAGCGCCTCTAAAAGGGCAATGATTCATGAGGCCTGCTGCCCTGTCCCTGGGGCTGGAGCAATGGCTGGCATTATCTTCTGCAAATGGGTTTGAAAATGCTCTTGGCCAGGTTGACCAGAGCACTGATTTATAGCTCAAGATAGGCTGAACTGTTGGCCCCCTTTTTTTTTGCTTTCTCCTTTGTGTACGAGACCCCACCAGCGCAACAAGCACACAAACTCATCGCCGACATGCCAGGCTTTTTCATTGCTCACGGTCGAACACGGCCCATAAAGCATTAACCCAAAGTTGCGGAGTGGGAAAAGAAGACTATTGTTCTTAATACATCACGCACAAGGATAAGCATTTTTTCCCGCCTTTATCTTTCTTTGTCACAGCCTATATATAGATATGAAGCTTATCCTTGACTTGGAGTAGGAACCACTGTCAGAAAAATAGCAATTGCTTCTTGGAAATTGCGCTTGGTAATCTACTATCTGGTGATATATGGTGCAGCAGAAAGTGTGCGCTGGGCTTTTTCTGAGTAAAACTGTAGGCGTTTTAGACTTTTTACTTAATTAATCATGCATACCTTGCCAAGAAATTTGTTTTTGCGGATATTTTTTGCTTTGTCTGAGCGAAATACCTCAAAAGTTGTGGCTGTAAGAGTTTAATTGCATTTTCACAGAGCCGTTTGGGGCTGAGGAAGAACAAAATGTGTTTTTGGTTTGACTATGGAGCCGGTTTTGTCTGCCAGCAACATAAATCGCAATGCTACTGTTGGATTTGCTTTGCACATTAGGTAGAATGACTACAGAAATAAATGTGTGGATCGAATGTTATCCAAATCATAATTGTGTGTGGGAGGTTTGTGGCATACTATAGTTGCACCCTTGGGCAGAGCACTTTTTACCCAGGGATGAGTGACGTGTGTGAGTGATTTGCTGTGGTTATAATTAGATTTAATTAATTTAGTTTTTATTATTTTCCGGAGATACTGTAATTTTTCATAGTCTTGGCTGGGGTGCAACTTAGACTTCGGAGCGACTTATATGTGATATAATTTGTTATTTTCACATTGACAACCACAAGAGGGCGCTCTAGGCTCTGAGCGACGCAGAAGAAGAATCTGCTCTTCCTCTGGAGTTTGTGGAGTTGTTTAGAAGTGACACAGAGGAAGAAGAATTCAATGGATTTAGTGATTTGGGGTAAAACTGATGCTTTGGTAAACTTGTTAGCATGTTCTTTATGCTATAGTTATCTGAATAACTGTTCATATGTTACGTTCACATACCAGACACTTACCACAGTTCTGTCTGTGCCTCATGTAGCTGAAGGTGTTAGCGTTAGCATACGTCATGTAGCTGAAGGTGTTAGCGTTAGCATACGTCATGTAGCTGAAGGTGTTAGGGTTAGCATACGTCATGTAGCTGAAGGTGTTAGCGTTAGCATACGTACACCTATTCACCATGTTCTCTCATCTGTTATTATTTTAAACTGCATTTCAAGTTGAAATGTCTGTTCTTGGTCTTGGATTTTATCAAATTTCCACAAAACTTTGCATTTTTTGGCTGGTGTGATTTATAATCCAGAAAATCACTCATTTGGGGCTGATTGGATTAGGCATTTACGTTGAAATTGCAGATGACATTTATCCCCACACGTTGCAGACTTGGACATAGGACTCATGTTATAACATTGTTGCTTCATCAAAAACATAGTATGTATTTAGCTTCGTTCACGCTTGTTTTGTTAATCCTGTTTATGAGTTCCTTTGGCTCTGAGCCTTACAAAAACACTCCCAGATTTGTGACATCATAGGTAAAGGTAGAGATCCCCTGTGCTGTTTTAAGACTCATTCTAACCATTTCTGCCGTATAATTATGTTCATTACAATAGCGTGCTTACATTAGGATGTTAGAGGTAGCTTTTTCTTCCCCCCCCCCCATGGTAATTCCCTCTGTTGCCAGTAGATGGAGTGCACACATTCAGGTTTCAATACATACAGTAAGTATTTGAACACTCTGCGACTTTGCGAGTTCTCCCACTTAGAAATGATGGAGGGGCTTGAAATTTTCATTGTAGGTGAGTGACAGAATCTAAAAAATCACATTGTATGATTTTTAAATAATGTATTTGTATGTAGGAGAGACTCCAGGAGAGATTTGGTCTCTCACTGTGGAAATGCACCTACGATTAAAATTTCAGACCCATCTATAATTTCTAAGTGGGAGAACTTGCAAAGTCGGAGGGTGTGCAAATACTTACTATCCTCACTGCATACTATTTTATGGGGGTACCAGCTAAAATCTGGAACAGTCTTCCTGAAGATGTGAGACAGGCTTCTACTCTGACAATGTTCAAATCTAAGCTAAAAACAGTTTTGTTTAGCTGCGCATATGACTGAAAGGATTTTTTCTTTGCACTCTTCTCTTTTGTTTGTGATTTTATTAGTTTAGAAAATCAGTTGGATTGATAATTTTTAATTTAGTTAATTTTATTGTATTTCTGTTTCTGTCATTTCTTTGTGATTTGAATGCATTTTTCCTGCTGTGAAGCACTTTGAATTGCCTTGTGTATGAAATGTGCTCTACAAATAAACTTGCCTTGCCTTGCCTTGCCTATTGAAGAGCATTTTTTTAAAAGTCTAATAACTATACAAAATATGTATAATATGTGTCCTTTAATATCAGATTGTATCGTTGATTTCCTGGATCGTGGAGCATTCTTGACCCGCTTTTGGCCGCGAGTGAAACACGGAATGTACTCCTGAAAATCTAATTACATAGTTACACAAAGGCGACCCAAGTTTGTGCCGTCCGCGTCCCGTCCCATTCTCACGGCTATCCTTCAATGCTCAATAATGGTCTTAGCGCTTCACACGCAAACCGGCATTACTCCCATTATTAAGTCAACACGGATTAGCGCGCGGCGGAGTGTAAGTGATAGTAATGACGGAACTGCTCGCCGCGTTCCCACGTCACGCCTGTCCTTTCCTGACAGCGGTGTTTTGACCCTTCCTCGTCACTGGCTGTTGGGGAGGAGGAGGGCAAGAGTGGTTCTGGGAAAGTCGGTCGGCCAACGGTACGTGCGCAAAGTGGTTTTGACTCGAGTTTGCGAAGCGTTTGAAATGCAAACCGACATCACCTGCTGCAAGTATCAACCCCATTAGAAAATTCCCAGTGCGTTCACCCGCCATTGTTACGTAACTGCTGCATGGAGGCGTGCACTGTAAAAGCAGCAGAACCAGGTGAGAGTCTGGAAGTAGTTCTACATTCTGACTTACCGTATTTTGTTACGATGAATTCTGAATATTAATTGCCACATAATTCTGCTGGAATAATCAGCAACTAGAAAACCATTTACTGCACTGAATGTCCCTGGAGCTTTAACATATTTGATCAAAACTAGCTAAATATTCAAGCAGTATGAACTTGCATGTTTTCCTGGTAATGGGAGTTTTTAATTTCCTCTTTGTTCTAGAGTTGTTGTTTTAGAGCCCTTTTTAGTTACTAGTTTTTCCATTGAGTCACACATTGTTATTGTTAATTGGCCATGCTGATGATATGGTACATGCTAATTCACCCCAAAAAAACATTGGAATAGAAGTAAATTAATGCTGTATGAAAACAATATTATACCTTTTAGCGTTAAACATTCCCATTATTGGCTAGCATGCTCGATGGGTGTGGGAAGAAGGTTGATCTTATTTAATCCCCTCCCTTTTGAATCATATAATTTACTGACACAACAGAAACAAACAAAGTCCTTAATCTATTAACTAAACCATAATTTACCCAAAAATAATTATACGTTTCAATCTTACACTGGAACTTGAGTATTCATAAATCTTGACTGTAAAGAATGCACTATGTAACCTTTCTGGTGAACAGTCCTGCTCGTCTCCACGGAGATGGTTAGTGCTTTACCTGAAATGTTACGCTGCATGGCATTTAACTTATGTAATTCGCAGGCAGGTGATGCCACCTTGCCAAGTGACATGTCGGATCCGTGGAAAGGTCACAGCATGAATGTTTCTCAGGCTGTCTCTGAGCAATAAAAATACCCAATTAAATAAATGCAAGATGGATGCAGGGCTGCACGGAAAGTATCAATATCGCAATATTGCCCTGTTAGGATGATTTTATTCATTATATTATTCATTCGGTC
The DNA here is from genome assembly GCF_026437365.1 of Eucyclogobius newberryi. Lineage (NCBI taxonomy): Eukaryota > Metazoa > Chordata > Actinopteri > Gobiiformes > Gobiidae > Eucyclogobius > Eucyclogobius newberryi. The sequence goes on from NW_027316127.1 coordinate 33,318, forward strand.
GAAAAATAGCCTTGAATTAGTTTCTCAAGTTTTTATTTAGACATATTTTGACCAGTACTTTAAGGCATGCCTGTATTTGTTGTAAAGCCATACTTTAGAGGCAGAGCAATAACATATCTTTGATGACAAGCTGAACAGTTACATAGCGTTACATTTCAATAAAACATCATTTGGTTGGTTACTTGGTTTGAGAACATTGAGACCCACCCATTTAGGACAACCCCCGACTTCCTTTTGAGTTGACTTTTACAGTGCATCCCGTCCCCCACGTCTCCTCTCTCTCTGGGTCCGGGGGACGATCGACAACAGTTGGCCCTGCTCTTAATAATTAACATCCACGCTTCGCACGGCTCCCGTACGTCTATATCTCTCCCCGGTCATCCATCTTACCCCGGCACGCCGCGCCCTCTCCTGTCACAAACCCAACCTCTGCTCCCCGCCGCCATCCGGCTCCAAATGCGCGGCCACCAGTGGATTATTTCAAAGGCTACATGTCAGCGAGATACTTATCGAGTCCAAGGCCCGCATCCCGCGCTCTGCTGAATGTTGATTAGCTGTTCTGTTCCTCGACTGTGTGGTCCGTTCCCCCCGCCGCTCGAGCGATGCCAGCGACGGGTTAATCCATGTATTGAACCCGGCGCCGGCTCGTAATGCCACGGGCTTTCGATATCAATAAGAAGTGAGGCGTGTGTGTTTTTTTTTTTTTTTTTTTTTTTTTTTTTATATAGAGCTCAAGGATATTAGGGGCACATGCAATCAGCAGTAATGGGGAGTTATGCGACGAAGATATGACGGATATGACTGGGTTTTTCCTCCAAAGGACTGAAAAGTTGGGAATTGAATTAGTAAAGGGAGCAGTTTGGTGTCGATAATAGCTTTTTGATTTGTTTCATGGGGTTTTAATGCACTGTGTGAAAGCTCGGCAAATGGGATGCACTAACATTTATTGGAGTTGAAGCTTCTCGAAGTGTCAGAAAATGGATTTGTGAAATACAGCTCATGTAAGAAATCCGATATTTTACATTCACTTTGTGCGGCGCTTTTCGGATGTTTTGCCAGACCCTTAGGAATCAGTTACGCGACGTACTGCTCCAGACAATACATACTTATTTAATCAACGTTCCTGTCAACCTTTATCACTCGTCACGCATTTTTACTGTACCGTAATTTCCGCACTACAAGGCGCACTGTCAATGAATGGTTTTTCATATATAAGGCTCACCGGACTATAAGGCGCATTAAGCAAAACAAAACGTGTACCACACAAAATTGCTTCGAGGTCAATGAGCACAACCAGAATTCATCCATATATAAGGCGCACTGGATTATAAGGCGCACTGTCGTTTATTGAGGAAATGAAAGGCTTTTATGTGCGCCTTATAGTGCGGAGAATACGGTACATCCAAGCTTACTTTCTTTAATTCAAATTTCAACATCTATGAACAATTTAATGTAGCTGGTTAAACGGTTGCATGAAAATGTTCCCAATCTGTTTTATTTGCGCAAGCCAAAGTGCAGATATGTGTTCATGTTCTGCAAGAAAAAGGATCACACGTATTGAATATTATTTATAAGGGACTAGCATCACAAACTTGCCGTATTGATCTTATGAATTTACGTCCTTTTAAACTAACAACAATCACCCCGTTGTTCTGAAGCATATCGTGACAAGAACGGCATTAGCATTTCACTTTAGTTTATTTATATTCCGTCAGTCAATCCACCTTTTATTTATAGAACCCTTTACAACTCTCAAGGTGACCAAAGTGCTTCACAATCAAAATCAAGGCACAACAAAAGCATAAAACAATGTAAAAAAAACAACAAACCGTACAAAGTGTTGCTACATTACTGAGTGTTCTGGATTTAAAAAGGCTAAAGTCTGTGATGCTGCGCATGTCTTGGCCGGTTAAGTAGACGCAAGGCCATTAAGAGCTTTAAAAATGAAAAGTAACATTATAAAAGGAACTGGAAGACAATGGAGTGCAAAAACTAACTGGCACGATGTGTTGACATATTGACAGAGAAGACACTGAACTTTGCACCAGTTTTTGTTTCATGTGGATCGGCCCAGTAATTAGAAAATAATTAACTAGGGAAAACAAATCTGTAATAAAATTCTCAAACTGTATTCTCAAATGTCGCATAATCTCAACCTATAACTTATCACTGCCATGAACAAGTTTGCGTCACTATGCATCACGCATCAATGAAACGTATTGCTTTGTGGAGTGTGAAGTGATTTAAAAAGGATTAAAAAGTTCAGTTTTAGCTAATAATCAGAGTTACGTGTCGTGGTTTTGGCGAACAGATGGGAAAAGTCAAGACTTGCCCATCCAATAAAAAGACACAGTTTGACGTGAGCGGATCCTGCTGACAATTCGACCCGCGGCAAGTCGCAACAGAAGCTTTGAGTTTATGTTGTCTCACCCCTTGTTGATTTCGAAATGGATCATTAAAGTTTGATTCAATATGGAAAACAATTGCGGCAAAGTTGTGGCATCTCTTTTGTCAACATGTTAATCCAATCCAACTCTGTTTGCATTTTGAAAGCAACGGAAGTCGACTGAAGTGCAAAACACGCAAATGAGCATAGGACAATCTAAAACGACACTACGGTAATTAAAAAACAAAAGTCAGAATTTCATACTGTTTTAAAAAGTCATAGAGAAAATGTGCGTATTTGAAGACTTGAAGTGACTCAGTTTGCTGAAGATGAGGACATTCGCTCATCAAAAACATACCATTTCAAGTTTCCCAGAATTGTGACATCATTGGTGGACCTCCTGAGGTTGTTCTGCGGCGTTTTTTGGTCAATAAATAATCGCCAGACTCGTTCGGCGCAATTCTGGCATCAAATTCTTTTCATTACCACTGCATGTTGGAGGCAAGCTAGCTTTTGTTTACTTTCCCGTGTTATTTCATTCTGCGGCCAGTAGATTGAGCCGTAACACTTTTTGTTTTGAGGGGCTCCAACAAAGCGGATGCAGGAAACGAACCCAAAAGAACCCGGTAAGACGTTTTTCGTGCGGTTTTCGATGTATACATTATTCTAAAACGTGAAATGCCAATGCAAAGGTTCTCGAGAGCATGTTAAATTATAATATGTGCCTTTTTTTTTAAAATGTCACTCAATTTTCACGACATGATCCGTGGCATTTGCTTCACCTGTTGCCGTAACGTTCTGAACAGTTGGCGTCGCTGTTCGGCCTCAATACTCTTAACGATGCTGCCGCTCGCCGCTTCGCTCACTGGAAACCACTAGAACAATACTTACAAATAACCCGTCCTAGTTTGTTCCCGTCTTATCTCTTCTTTTGTAGCTGTTCAAAGCCGTAGCTCTTTTGATCCGATGTTAAAGCGGTGACCGGCCGAACAAACAAGCCTCAAAGCATCATGGTCCGCCAGGTTTGCCGCACAAGAAGAGGGACTTTATTTGAAAACGTAATTGCAGTTGTAATCGGCGGTGGTTCTGAGGTAAGCTTCTGAACGCAGGGAACACAATAGTTGTTTTGGATGAAGTGGACGCAAATTGTTCCGCGGGTACAAAGTAAGAAAGAGATTTTGTTGATCAGGCTTTTATAATAGTCGTCTCAGCCACAGTCTAATTGCAGTTGTTTCGACTGTAAATTTAAGGGTTTTAAAGTTGAATTGTACAAACTTCTTTCGGGAACACTACTTCAACTCCATTGTGTTCAGCGTTAGTTAGTAGTAGCGTGTCGTCCGTTCAAACAACTTTTCAAACAATATCTGTCAATATTTCAATGGACTGTTGTGTATTTCTATTACTATTCAAGCACTAATCACTATTGCCTATTGTTCGGGAAGGAAAGCGAAGGTGACGCAGAGAAGGGCAAATTACACGGCGACTATAATCTTTGAGAAAACGGTAATCACGCTGCGGTCCGATTGTAGTTTTTGTACAAATGGCATGTTTTGGCTCTTTTTTTTTTAAATATATAAACACCGAACAGGCCATTATTGATATGCCAAAAGTGTTTTCTGCTATTGGCTGATCAAACACCGTGTTTCAGAGCTGTCATTTCGTTTGATTGTGGGGGCCCAATTTTGCGGTCTGGTCGTTTGTGACGCAGAATCCGTTGTGTGTTATCAATCATGGTTGGCATTGGGTTTTTTAAAAGCAGTTTTTATGCTTTCATTCAGGGGAAAATTAGTGGAAACAACTCTAGAGGTCGTTTGTATTTTATTAAACCCAAAAATGAATTGAAGTTTCACGATTACGCCGAAGTGAAGGTGTTCAAGGGCATGTAAAATGGCCGATAACGCTACAAACAATGAACGAATGAACGAACGGAATGCATTCGTGTCCATTTAATTGACCCATCTTAATGTTAAAATCGTTGTACTTGGTTTTGGTGTTCGGTTGCTGCCTTCGTGGCCCAGTGTAAACAGCACAACGTTGCTTTGGATGGAAAAGTCTGAGTGCGCGATTGTTAAGAAAACAGAACAATATCGCATTTCCAGAGCGAAGACTGGCTTTGTGTCGGAGCAAACGCCATGACAACCTCAGAAACAGGAATTTAGCGGTTTGTTGAAATTGTATAACAGCCCAGTTTCTTTTTAATTAGCGGATCCAATCCTCTGTCAGAACAAGCATGAGGTCTTTTGCAGAATACAGACTTTGGAAGAAGAGATGCGGCGGTGATTCATTAAGATAATCGCCAGTTAATCTGGTCGTACAATCATCGTTTTCTGGATTATACACAGACTCCAGAACGTGCCACGCGCTGGGAGAAGACGTTTTATGACTCACTCACGTTCAATGACCCTCAAAATGACACTATTAACATGTAGAATGTGTGTTTTTGATGAAAAAATAATGTAGCTGTGACTAAACTCTATGAAAATGTTCTTTTGTGGCATCGTTGTTGCTCCATCTTTTGTCCTTTTGTGATTTGAATACATTATGTCCTGATTAATTGATTATTTTTTCCTTTGGTTAACCTAACCCTGAGTTCCCACCCGTAGAGTGTAAAGAGATCCAGGTTTTTGGTTCGGTTCAGGGTCCTCCAAAATTTCTCCACACACACAAAAGTGATTTATAGCATAAGCAAAAAATAATTTGTGCCGCTTTGAATATTCACTGCTGACTTGCCCCATTATTCACTGGCTCATTTACATTTTAAGCAGCAGATCATGGTCAAGGACTGTGTGTACTTTCTGTTGGGGGGCCTTTGGAGAATCCAGATGAGTTTGGCTATAAAACGACAAAAATGGGCTGATCAATTCGACAGGAAGCAATTTATGGATGGAATAATCTGTTCTAGAAAGCCTTTGACCGGCTTCAATGCACAATAGGCCGACATAACATCGCCATTTAGCTTGTATTCTTGGCCTAATTTGCTTTAATAACTTCATTTGCACGTGTCATATGAATGCATTTAGTGAACTTTTGCGTTTCTGTTTTTGAAAAGTGCACAATTTAACTTTTCTGAGCTATAAAAACTCCTGTAATGTAATAAATGCGAGATACGTAGATGAGTTTAATGCCGTGGTACGAAATGGGGCTGAAAGATGAATCCTGATCGCAATTTGTGAAGCATATTTCCCCCTTTGATGATTTTATGCTTCAACGGGACATTTACCAAACTCTGGCGGGATCAGCAAAGATGTGTTTTTTTGAGACTTTGATATATTTCTTATTTTCTTTTTAAGGACTTTCCGGCCCTTCATATGGCAGGACATTGGCTGTAGAGCTGTCGATTAAAATCCCCCAAGAATATCATCGACAACTAGACACAACATCCAATCGATGTAACTTTCCAACAGGTACATAAACACCACATTGTCCATTTCCTGTCGATTTACTTCGCTTGGCTACGGAACAACTCTGGTGTCATCTCGTATCCAAGCGGCCTTCACCAGCGCCACACTTGCTGCTGATATTAAAGACACTTGCAAAGCAGCGAGCGGCCCGGCAAGAAAACCCGCACTATGTAACTTTCCTGCTGGAGAGCACGGCACACGTCTGCTCGATTCCGTGGAGATGTTATTGCCTCTAGTGTTTCACAGAGAAATAAACTCAATTTTTTTCTAACGTAGTCTAAAAAGTATTGCGATTAGATTTAAAGATTTATCTTTCAATAATAGGATCCTGTTCGAAGTTCCTTTTTTTTTTAGAACGCCTCCAGGAGAACTGACAAAAATAACTGAAATAGACCTACGGATAGTGTATTTCATTGGGTTTGTACAGATCTGAACTACATGAACGTTACATCAGTTTTCATGCAGAATAACACAACATGTTTAGTTGTTTGTGGAGCAAATTTGGCCTCTGACCTGGACCAAGGAAAGCACGTGGTTTGGAGCAGACTTTGGAGGAATAAATTACTATTTTTGTGTGTAACGCCAATGATTTCTTAACATTTGACCACAGAGACGCACACTGACATATCTTTATATATTCTGCTTACGTAAGTGTGCTTTTCTTATACTTTAAATACTGCTTTTTGTTCTGCTCAGGTTGTCCAGCACTTTGGTGAGCGTTGGCTGTTCTAAATGAATGTGCTCCGTAAATAAAGTTGTTTTGATCACGAAATCAACACCAAAAACGCTTTTTATTTTGGTTTTGAAAAGAAAAACTTGAAAGTAAAAGAGCGATCGATCGATATGAGGAATAAAATGATGATCGCTAGAGTCCAGCAGTACTTTCTTATTTGTTTGGAGGCTAGTGGGTCATTTTTACACAATCAAATGTCTCTCCATAGTTGCTGTAGTAAAAGACTATACTTTGCTTTTCGAATGTGCCTTTTTTCAGCATTTGAAAACACAAATTAAATCAAAATCAATCGTAAAAGCAGTGCTAAAGCCACAGTGTCCTTGCTATGTTTTGCTTCCCTAGACGATGCTAACGTCAGCTGGGCTAAGTGATAATTATAAGGTAACTTTATTTAGTCTCTAATGGGACCAGATGCTTTTCATGTCTTTACTTTGGGATTTCTTGTCTTGTTTCCACCATCATGAACGCCGGCCAAGTGTAGTCTTCATCGAGACGTTTCACACGAGACTGAACTTGTCTTTCATCCGCTTCATTATCCTGTTAATGAGAGAAAACGGGAAGTTATTTACAACCGCATTAGAAGGCAATATCTCACTGTTTACCTTCATAAACTCAAAATCACATTGGCTAGTTTATTATTTCGCGGCTAACTGGATTTGGGACGTTTCATTTCTCACGCTGCCGGCCCTCGGTGTCGCATATTAATCTTCCCAGCTCGCTATAGCGCGCAGTATTTTTCACAGGAACTTGCCATACGACAATGGTACTTAACATATTTGTGCGCGTTCTTTGTGTTTTTATCAATGTCGGGTGTTGGCGCGAAGTACCCGGGGCTATGAGATGATGAATTCTCTGGTGCTCCCTCTTCTGCACTGCTGAATGCTGTAGCCTTTGTGTCCCGCGCTGGTGTCGTCGCATGTCACGGCCATTTAAAAGTGGCCTTTGAGGCAGCCTGCTTTTATTTTCATCATTATGGGCCGGATGATCGTGTTTGATTTGCACACAGTCTCAGCGGATTGGTGTTTGTCGCATTTACATGATTGCTTCTTGGCTTTGTGTGGTTTGGCGTAAAGCTTTGGTGGTGAAATTGCGCTATTCCTCTGTTATCTGTTAAGAAAAGGATAATATATTCTTGTGGGTAAATCCTGTTGTTTTGTAATTATGTTGATCCATATATGAACTAGTAGACTACGCAATGAAAATACTATATCATATTGTGTGTTGAAAATTGGATTGAGTATCAAGCCTTTTCCTCAGTAAACAAATATGCACTTACATGTACGTTTATGCTTTCCACACAGTTGTAAAAAAGTTATTGTCAAATATCGAGGTAGTTTCATACAGCTGTGGAAATGGATGGCTTTAAAAACATGGAATTTCTACACTTTATTCAGTTTTAATGCAGAGAATTAAACATTAGACACGACTATTAATGGCGTATGTTGTACAAGTCGAGTCAAAGCACAACACAAAGTGAGAATCCAATGCTTTTAAAATGTAGTTCTGTTTCAGTCTTTCTTAAATGTTTAACTTTATCCAACAGTTGCAAGAGGTTTCGACCCCAGTGGGTTTTACCTGGTTAAATTATTGTTAGCGAAATTACCGGTAATACGTTTTCTATGGACAAAACGCCAGCAGAGGGCACTGGAACTCCACCTGACGGCGCACTGTGGAGTGAAGGAATTGGAAGTGGTCTGAAAACGATGGCCGTTAGCTCAAGCATCGATTCGCTGCGCAGTGAGGGCGGTTAAAATGATCCGAGTGAGTCTGATTGGTGGACCATACGTGTTTGAATAGATGTGATTTTATTGCTTCATATGAGTCATCGTGATGTTTAATTTAAATCCCCACATGCGCTATTAAAGAAGATTCCACCAGTTTAACATTCTCCAAATTTAAAATCCAGAAGAGGCCCCGTTACTGCCTTTTGATTGCCAGGCAAATCGCCCAAACCCAAACGAGGGCCGGACGCGAGTCAAAAGAACACTTTCCTTTTGTGTGTGATACATTTCAAGGTTATCGACGTCATTAAACGGAGGAGACGCGACGCTTTGGGCTTCACAGAGGGATCTTATAAAGAGCACGATGGCACCGCTCGGCAGGAGGCTGTCCTCCACCCCCCGCGGCCCCCGGCTCAGCGCATTAGCAAAACCTGCCTCTCGACCCACATCTCCACGAGGCCACTGCAGTGTCAGTGTGCGGCGCTGACGCAGGAGAATAGTGACGGTCTGAGAGGGGAAGAAATAGCTTTTTGTGACTGTGAACAAACACATTTCTTTGGATCATAATTCACTTGTCCAGAGGGATCGGTTTGTTGGAGAAGACATAAAAGCATTTCAGGACATGATTAGGAGGTTTTATGTTTATTTAGGCCTCATGAGTTTGGAGAATGGACAGTTAAAGGCGCTGTCCCTGATATGCATGTCGTTTAAAGTGGTGAAAAACAGAACTTGTTAATTTTTTAACTCTGTCCGCATCTATCGTTCACTTCCCTAATGCGTTCCGAGAATCCAATTTAATCACTTAATAATTGCTTTTAACAACTCTCAGAGGCAGCGAGCGAGTCTTGGCGTCTTGTATAGTTTTGTAAAGCATGCCAACAGCGCACACCAAGGACAATAAAACACTTTGTAATTAGACGCAGACAGCTCACAATGGTCTCATTTTGACCTTTAGAGCTGCTTTTATGATAAATCTGTTCTGGGGCAAAACAGATATTTATGTAATGAAAAAAACAACAACAATTGTGGTCATTCAGATTCCCACTGAGTCAATTGGGATTCATCCTTTAGTCCTAGTTTCAGGAGATGAAGCCAGAATCGTCAACCTATCAATCTGTTCCTCTACAGCTTATACTTTGTCGGTGATATATGCATAATTATGATTTCACGGCCATCTTATTTGTGTTGAAAGATTTTGAAAATTGGAAATACTGCAATTATTCAAGTTACATTATTTGCTTATTGCAGCCCCATCCTTCATTTAAAAAAGTAGTAAAGTATAGAGTAAAGAAGTAGTAGTACAAGTTGTAGTAGGTAGAACAGTCCTGTTTGATGCAGCATTGTTGTCTGACTATTCTTTCCTATGTTGCTAATAAATGTCGGGATACATTGCGTTGGAAAGAAGAAAGACGTATTAAGGCCGTCTTCTTTAGCACATGTAATCGAAGTCCTGTCAAACGCGGTGATTACGCTGCGCTCGTCAATCAGGGACCCTCTAGAAAAAAGTAATTGGCGGTTGTGCCGGAGGACAGTAAATAAAACTCAGAAGGTTTAAGTTATTTGTCTTTGTAAAACAGACGTGAGCCTCCAGGCCGCATCTCGTGGACACGCGCCGTTTGACCCAGACTTAAACGGATATTTATGCACACGCGCCTCTGTTTATGCTTTGGTTTGAGGTTTAGAATTGTTGAGTTAATACGTAAGGGGGAAATGAGACGTGTGCGTGTTTGTATGTGCTGCCCGGAGGAGTTGGCGTACATTAAAGCATCCGTCACCTGCAGGACGAGCAGTCAAAGTGCAGTTAATCAAATTGAAATCACGGTCGGGATTCAGCCATTTCTGATTGTCGGTGATTAGGATGCGTCCACTGCTAATCCTCCAAAAAGACTAGGAAATGTAAGAGTACTGTATTTTCCGAATTATAAGTCGCACCAGCCAAAAAATGCATAATAGAGAAGAAAAAACATGTATAAGTTGCACTGGAGTATAAGTTTATCCGACCAAAACCAGACATTTCATCTATAAATGCAGTTTAAAATAATAACAGATGAGAGTACATGGTGAATAGGTGTACGTATGCTAACGCTAACACCTTCAGCTACATGACGTATGCTAACGCTAACACCTTCAGCTACATGACGTATGCTAACGCTAACACCTTCAGCTACATGACGTATGCTAACGCTAACACCTTCAGCTACATGAGGCACAGACAGAACTGTGGTAAGTGTCTGGTATGTTAACGTAACATATGAACAGTTATTCAGATAACTATAGCATAAAGAACATGCTAACAAGTTTACCAAAGCATCAGTTTTACCCCAAATCACTAAATCCATTGAATTCTTCCTCTGTGTCACTTCTAAACAACTCCACAAGCTCCAGAGGTAGAGGAAGTGCAGATTCTTCTTCTGCGTCGCTTAGAGCCTAGAGCGCCCTCTTGTGGTTGTCAGAGTGAAAATAACAAATTATATCACTGTCGCACCGGAGTATGAGGCCAAAACTTTGAAAAAAGGTACAACTTATAGTCCGGAAAATATGGTTCGATGGATGAGCCTTTGGGAGCCACTCTGTACTTATTTGTGACACTCAGGTTTTGACATCTACCTTTTACCAACACATGATGAAAATGTGCAAAATATGAAATGTTATTTAAAGGCGGTATGGACGATTTTTCTGCGATCTGAGAACGCAGGCGGAAGTGCGCATGCCACTCCCCCGTGTGGACTGATACAACACACACGTGCGTTTGTTTATTAGCTCAACGGAGCGCATCACATCGCTCGTCTCCCGTAGATTTCTGTCTACTTCTGCGTCAGCTCGAACTGTCTTTCTCCGTCTTCATTTTGCCCCGTACACTGAGGGAACTATATTATGATAGATCCATGCGCTTAGGCACGCGGAAACGTGGGGACGAACCACACGCGGCTGCAGGTGAGCGGTAGGTGCGTTTTATGATTGATACGTGGCAGGACAAATGATTTATCCACGCCACGAGGAAATATGATAAAAAATTTGCTGAAAAAAATCTTCCATACCACCTTTGATAGAAAACAAACACTGACAACCTGGTATGCCACCCTGGGCATTTTTATCATCAGATGGCATGTTAAATAGGAACAGATTTGCACATTACCCTTTTTGAGAGGGGCAAATTGTCTAATCTATTTGCTTTTAGTTAACAAGACTTCAAACATTTTTAATGAAGTATCGTTCACTGAATAAATAGGCCTAGTTATACTTTCCATTACATATCAGGCTCATAACTTTCTAATTAGATCACTCAATGCATGTAAAGTTTAAATTACATGACAAGTTCTACTGCATGTAACAAAAATGTCTTCAAATATCCTCTTGCCATTAAAGAAACTACGGTTTTTCAGATGCACAATATTCAGTACACACCCAGACATATCAGGTAATCGCTCCTGTCCGTTTCTTATTAATTATGTATTGCAAAGACCTATTTTGAAAGTAAAAAATTAGACGACTCATCTCCAGCTGCTTTGGATTTTCTTTCGACGCTTGAAAGCACACCCCGATGAATATTTCATAATTTATAAATAATAGGATTTTTATGAAAAATGCATGAGGGGAGTCTTTGTGATGTATTTTGTATTCTGGTTTAAATTATGATGCTCTAGTTGAGTTTATGGAGTCAGAGCCAAAAGGTAGAAAGTGACATCTCTGGCAAACTTCAGACGCACGCAGTAAATGAAAAAATTACTGCTATTTTGGTTGCCATGTAGGTCAAACCGCAAGCTCAAAACAGGAATTTAGCTCGGGCTTAATGACATGATTGGAAAAGGAGAAAGTCACAGTTGTGTTGAAGGTTGACTAAGAGGGCTGTGGTTCAATTTACTCTCTCGACTTGTTACGTACTGCTCTTGTGTCCTTAGGCAAGACCCTTCACCACCTTTCCATGGCACAATTCAACCAAATAACCATTACAGCAAGCTTTATTTTACTCAATGTATTTATTGAGGATCAAGATCAAGCTTTACTTTCATTTTGCTGTGGAATATATCGCCCGTGACTGTGGAAAAAGGAAATAAAGAATGGTGCTACACGTTCGTCACGATTCGACCGCCGAAACCACTCCGGTGACTGTTCATGGACTTAAAAACTGCGCTGGCAAAGTCCGGACTTTTACCCGCGATGCAACCAACTGAGCACTTTGTGAGACTCGGAGACGACGACCTCTTAAACGGGCTTAACGACACCGGCGCGAATGAAGCGACGCCGTAGCGAGGGTTACAAGTTCAAACACCTTTCCATACCGTCTCCAGGACATTTCGCATACGCAGCGATGGCGTTCGCCCGCGTCACCGTAGCCTCTCGCCGCGTCGCGTTCCGAGCTCCAGATCCGGTGACGGGCGCGTTTCCGTTGCCCCCGCGCATCCCTCCGTCAGACACACCCCAAGGCGCTCTCACACCTCACATCACATCCCATTAGCACACGTTTCGCCAGCGCCGTTTTCCCTGTGATTCGCAATGTTACAGCTGATTACGTTCAACACAGCTGGGTACGGGGCTTTCTCATAAATACTAAATGCGCAACTCAGCCCAATTAATATTATGAAGCTGTTAAAAATAATACACTTTAAATTATTCATACTTCGTTAAAAGGAACTCTGGGGGTGTTTTCCTGTGATTTTCCCCACAAGGCGGCGGCAGCGGTGGCGGCGGCTCGTCCTGTAAAACAGAGCAGAACACGGCGTAGTAATTATAATTTGGTCAAAAATAATGAATTCGGTTTGTTGCCCGGCCAACTGAAATCCCTAATCTGCTGTTTAATTGAAAGTACTTTTCTGTTGCCGTCATCCACCTTCAGGAGGACTTCTGAGGAGTCGCGAACGGGAGGAAAAACAACCCTTGGCAGCGGTGATTTAAAACTATGACTGTGCAATTTAATAAGACGAATGCTGCATTGATTTAGTGTCTGGAGCAGAGGTTCATTTGCTATGAAAAGTGAAGGCCAGTGACACAGTGCAGCAAGGCTTTGCCCCGAGACGGATGGAGAAAGTCATACCGTTCTTTATTGGATATTGGGCTTGTCAAAAAAAATCCAGAACAACATATTCATTGTTGCTGAAACTGGACGAATGAGGTATTACACCAACTAAAACTAGTATTGAAACTCATTTGAACAAGTTTTCTGGCTTACAAATAGACACAATTGCAAGAAATTGCTTCACTCCTCCATTCAGAAGGGCACTTTGGTCCGGCCACAGCGACAGGAATATGACAATAGTTCATTTCCAATCACTTTATGCATACAGAACATGATTAAGATTTATTTTTGGAGCCGAAGCCATTGTAAAAGTTTTCCCCCGCCCGGAATGGCATTATCTTTCATGTCATGGCGTCCCCGCGTTGCTTCTGCCGCTGCTGTTGGCGAATGGAACAGTTTTGGTGCATTAAACACAAGAAAATGAGTGTGATCCGCTGGGGACAAATAAGACCGCAGCTCCTGACACTTCCTAATGGCTTTCCAATGCTCGAGCGGCCCGAATACCTCCTTTAACACAACATGCTTTTCGACAACAAGGCGGCGCGGCGAACGTATCAAAAAGACAGGTTGGCGCTTGGGCTGTGTTTTTCCGGGCGTAGGCGGAGTGATTTTTATGGCATGTTCTCCTCCTCGATACAGGACGCCTCATGAACCAGGCAGAAAGACTACGGACGCGCCATCAATTTTCGGGTGCGAGAGGGAGTGGGTTTCTTCATAAGGCTGTCTGCCATTCTTTCATTCAGGCCCTGTTGGGAATGGTGATTGGATCCCAGTCAAGCAGCGGTAGATGGATTGGGCCCAGCCAGAGATGATTGAGTGGCGCTGCTGCTCTACGCTCTTTTCTGCTCCATGTGTACGGCCCGTGTGTGCGCGTGGGCGTACCGTGTGTACCCTGTGTACCCTGCGTACCGGGGTACATCTGTTTCTCTTCGTCTTCTCCGTCTGATCTGGTGTTTTTTTTTCTTTCCCTCGATCGCAGCTGGGGCAGCAGGACCAGGCTCTTTCCCCACAACAAGTGTCTTCGACTGGAGCCATCGATTCAATATAATGGCACGGCACGGATGACAATTTACCGTAGTTTCCCGAGTATAAGTCGCACCAGCCGAAAAATGGATAATGGAGAAGAAAAAAACGTATATAAGTCGCACTGGAGTGTGAAAATAACAAATAATATCACATATAAGTCGCTCCGGAGTATAAGTATATAAGGATAAATATAAGTGCAAGTCTCACACCAGCCAAAACTATGAAAAAATGTGCGACTTATAGTCTGGAAAATACGGTAAATTACGCGATTGGAGCGGTTCCGTGTTTCCGAGTTAAAGGCGCTGTAACTGATTTTTACTCTTTTGAAACATGAAAAACCTCTTTTGCCTTGAGACCACAACGCTTTTCTGTGTATCCAAATATAAACCGTTTTATTCTCCCAGAAGCAGGAAGTGCGCCGTTAGCATGCTAATGTTTGTTAGCTTTACCCAGGAAGTCATAACTCGTTGTGGGCTCAGAGAGTTGTGCAAAGGGCTAACAAACTCATCTTGGTGAATATTTAGGATGCTGAGAACTCATTAGGTATGTGAGCGATGCATGGCGGACGCATGTGAAGAGTTTGAAATTAAATAGTTCTGTTTTTACGTTTCAAAAGTGTAAAAATCAGATACAGCGCCTTTGTTTCAGGTCAGTTTTTACCCCAGATGCCATTCCTTGCAGAACTTTATCCAATTATCAACAAGGATCTTGCTTGAAAAGAAAGTCCTCTTTACAGAATATAATCAGTGGCATTGAAAATGTAATGATGCATTCGCTCAATTCATCACATTCTCTTAATTTTGACGGACGACTCACATTTTCATAACAAACAAAACATTTTTAAAGACATTTGATCACTTCGGAATGGATTTTTTAAAAACTCAAACTGTATAAAATGGTGCGTGATGTTTTCTGATCAAAGTCTTGAAGAAACCCCTGCACTGTAAGCCCACACATTCCCACCGCCACAACCAAAAAGCTTGCGTTAAAAGTTGCGCATTCCATTTCAATCTAAACTAAACTTCCTCGGGCGAGCTCAGCGCTGAGGTCGACCTCCAACAGACGGAGGACGCCGTTTGTTCACAGCAGTCGCATAAAAGAGGCATAAATCGCGGAGTGACAGCGGCCCGTCTCGGCGCGTGTCACTCTCGGTGTGTTGTATTAGTCCATTCCTTTTTTAATGAGTTGGTAATTGCTTTGTCCCTGGTTATTGAGATGACTGCCACGCACTATTACGCCCGTTTAATGGTGTGTAACTCCTCCTCTTAACAAAGCCATCAATCACAGGTGTTCCTATGGTAACAACATTAGCCGTTATGCAGATGTTTTAATCAAACGTTGTCAGTGCGGCGTCGGAAAGTGCTGCTTTTTGCATTCTCTACCTGTGACGTTGGTTTTCCAAACGAGCCGCGTTTTCCTGGTCACGGCAGAGGTTTGAGTGAAATGGTGTACACAAGAGTTTTAGTGTCTGCCCTGATTTTAAATTGGGATTATATGGATGACTTGAAAATGTCGACTATGAGTAGCTAACACCTTCAGCTACATGAGGCACAGACAGAACTGTGGCAAGTGTCTGGTATGTTAACGTAACGTATGAACAGTTATTCAGATAACTATAGCATAAAGAACATGCTAACAAGTTTACCAAAGCATCAGTTTTACCCCAAATCACTAAATCCATTGAATTCTTCTTCCTCTGTGTCACTTCTAAACAACTTCACAAACTCTTATTATTACCGCTTATAATAAATGGTTAATGACTGCCTGAAGATGTTCTACTTGATTTCCGATGCGCGGCCTTGAAACTGCATCGAACTGAATGGACACGTTGCACTTATGGATACAGTTGTTTGGACGGAGGAGTTATTGAATTGAAGGGCTGCGGTTTAAGTATCAGTTTGTTCAGTCCGTCCGGTCTTTAACTGTGAGAAATGTGGGACTTATTTTGATCCAAGATGGTTTAAAAATTGTTTGTTGCAACTTAAAGAAAACCATCATCTATTCAATGACTTGTATAATATTTATTTCCCGTTTTCCAACTGATAACTGGATTGATAACTCAAAATCATGGGAAATGCATACGTAAAAGAACAATACCAATCCCTTTATATCACTATCAAAAACAACTTGGTTCAATTTGTTGGAAAATGGATGCAATAAACGACACACGCAAGAGACATGCATTTCAATGTTTTGCAATGTTTTTGTTTTTCTTTTTCTATTTCCTTTCCAGCAGATGTGTCTCTGCTCCCAGAGTTCAATGCGCCGTGGCCTGTGAATGGAACTGTTTTCGCGCCTACAGCCGTGAATAGTGGGTAACGCTCGCTTTGGTCCGTGTCAACAACTCGTACCTTTCCAAGGCCCTTGATCAGCTTCAGCAATACTATTTAATGCCTTTAAAGACGGTTTTGAATGCACTTTTTGTCGATCAACGTGGGATTTCATGCCGCAGACAGAGACACGAAGTTGCACCTGTCGTGGAGCTTTTCAGTGGAACATTTAGTGCGTCTGTGTTATGAAGCCTGGAGGAACTGGGAACAGCTGCTAAATCCTCCGATGTCCAATAACACGGCGGGCTTAACCGCACAGGCGACGGCCACGGCGAGCGGATACAGTGCGAGTCACAGTGATGTCTGTAGCTGTAAGTACGGCTAAATGACTTGTGTGACAACAGTGCTCTGCTGACGGACGGAACGAAGAGCGAGTTTGGACCACAAGTTACTTACTGTAGGGCCTTTGTTTTCCTTTATCCTCGCATTGCTCTTCTTTGAGAATATCCTTTTAGCAACTTTTCTGTAATTACACCTGTTGGCATGTGCACATTTTATCTGCCAGCAATTAGGAATCAATTATGACCATTACCATTTTTAGCTGTGTCAAGACGAGATTTCATTTTACCCTTCATTTTGTGTTTTAGTTCCGAGTTATATCACTATTGCGGACGTGAGTTTTTGTCGAATTAGTATTATTATTGTTTACTTGGTCATGACACACACGTTGTAGACACGTTGGATGGTTGCCACGGGCTGGTTGCCCCAAACACGCTCTCAAACGTTCATACAGCGTAAATGGACTCGCCATTAAAATTCATTAATTGCACAGCTCAAGCTACAAAGCTACGAATTGTAACCACAAGGGGTCGGTAAAAACGCACACCAAGGGTCTTGGTAAATTGGTAATAACCTTCACTTTCTAATTACTAAAGTGTTTAATATTCTTTCTTTTACCCGCAGGCTTTATTCAACAGGACAGTGCAGCGTGAAATGGAAAGTAGACCACGGAATGACTTGCAGCAAACTGTCGAGAACCAGATTCAAAATACTTAAATACTCAAAATGAAATACTTTTATACCCTTTGTAATCCAGATCTTGAATATCTGGTCAGTACTAATTTGGTACACAACCTTGGTCATAAACCAGCATAACAATTTAAGATTGTATTCAGATAATGTATTGTAGGTTTGAATTATTGCATTAAATATAATAGGAGTGCAGAAATATCAATTATTTTTATTTAAAAAAATGGCACTGGTTGTATTTTCATTATTTTGCAGCATTTTAATAGTGCTTTTAACAATGATATATTTGATAGTAACATTTTGCATAACTCCAAAACAACTATTTTCAATTTCTTCCACCTTAACTGTATATTTAGAATAGAGGTCATGGGATTATCCAGGCTTAGGGTCAGTATTATCATTTATTCTACTCTTGCAGCTGTACCAAATCTTTAACTCTTTGTGTCCGTGGCCCAGGTCTGCTGTGGCGTCGTCGGGTAAACGCATCAGCAACTGTAACGCAATAATGCCCCGTGTCACAACAGAGTAAC
>NW_027316128.1:0-51335 GCF_026437365.1 Eucyclogobius newberryi
CATCTCTAAAGTCAGTGTTCTGCAGCTCCTACATCTCTAAACTCAGTGTTCTGCAGCTCTCCTACATCTCTAAAGTCAGTGTTCTGCAGCTCTCCTACATCTCTAAAGTCAGTGTTCTGCAGCTCTCATACATCTCTAAAGTCAGTGTTCTGCAGCTCCTACATCTCTAAAGTCAGTGTTCTGCAGCTCTCCTACATCTCTAAAGTCAGTGTTCTGCAGCTCCTACATCTCTAAAGTCAGTGTTCTGCAGCTCCTACATCTCTAAAGTCAGTGTTCTGCAGCTCCTGTATCTCTAAAGTCAGTGTTCTGCAGCTCCTACATCTCTAAAGTCAGTGTTCTGCAGCTCCTACATCTCTAAAGTCTGTGTTCTACAGCTCTCCTACATCTCTAAAGTCAGTGTTCTGCAGCTCCTACATCTCTAAAGTCAGTGTTCTGCAGCTCTCCTACATCTCTAAAGTCAGTGTTCTGCAGCTCTCCTACATCTCTAAAGTCAGTGTTCTGCAGCTCTCTACATCTCTAAAGTCAGTGTTCTGCAGCTCTCCTACATCTCTAAAGTCAGTGTTCTGCAGCTCTCCTACATCTCTAAAGTCAGTGTTCTGCAGCTCTCCTACATCTCTAAAGTCAGTGTTCTGCAGCTCCTACATCTCTAAAGTCAGTGTTCTGCAGCTCCTACATCTCTAAAGTCAGTGTTCTGCAGCTCCTACATCTCTAAAGTCAGTGTTCTGCAGCTCCTACATCTCTAAAGTCAGTGTTCTGCAGCTCTCCTACATCTCTAAAGTCAGTGTTCTGCAGCTCTCCTACATCTCTAAAGTCAGTGTTCTGCAGCTCTCCTACATCTCTAAAGTCAGTGTTCTGCAGCTCTCCTACTATCTCTAAAGTCAGTGTTCTGCAGCTCCTACATCTCTAAAGTCAGTGTTCTGCAGCTCCTACATCTCTAAAGTCACTGTTCTGCAGCTCTCCTACATCTCTAAAGTCAGTGTTCTGCAGCTCTCCTACATCTCTAAAGTCAGTGTTCTGCAGCTCTCCTACATCTCTAAAGTCAGTGTTCTGCAGCTCTCCTACATCTCTAAAGTCAGTGTTCTGCAGCTCCTACATCTCTAAAGTCAGTGTTCTGCAGCTCCTACATCTCTAAAGTCAGTGTTCTGCAGCTCCTACATCTCTAAAGTCAGTGTTCTGCAGCTCTCCTACATCTCTAAAGTCAGTGTTCTGCAGCTCCTACATCTCTAAAGTCAGTGTTCTGCAGCTCTCCTACATCTCTAAAGTCAGTGTTCTGCAGCTCCTACATCTCTAAAGTCAGTGTTCTGCAGCTCCTACATCTCTAAAGTCAGTGTTCTGCAGCTCCTACATCTCTAAAGTCAGTGTTCTGCAGCTCCTACATCTCTAAAGTCAGTGTTCTGCAGCTCTCCTACATCTCTAAAGTCAGTGTTCTGCAGCTCCTACATCTCTAAAGTCAGTGTTCTGCAGCTCTCCTACATCTCTAAAGTCAGTGTTCTGCAGCTCTCTACATCTCTAAAGTCAGTGTTCTGTAGCTCTCCTACATCTCTAAAGTCAGTGTTCTGCAGCTCTCCTACATCTCTAAAGTCAGTGTTCTGCAGCTCCTACATCTCTAAAGTCAGTGTTCTGCAGCTCTCCTACATCTCTAAAGTCAGTGTTCTGCAGCTCTCCTACATCTCTAAAGTCAGTGTTCTGCAGCTCTCCTACATCTCTAAAGTCAGTGTTCTGCAGCTCCTACATCTCTAAAGTCAGTGTTCTGCAGCTCCTACATCTCTAAAGTCAGTGTTCTGCAGCTCTCCTACATCTCTAAAGTCAGTGTTCTGCAGCTCCTACATCTCTAAAGTCAGTGTTCTGCAGCTCCTACATCTCTAAAGTCAGTGTTCTGCAGCTCCTACATCTCTAAAGTCAGTGTTCTGCAGCTCTCCTACATCTCTAAAGTCAGTGTTTTGCAGCTCTCCTAAATCTCTAAAGTCAGTGTTCTGCAGCTCCTACATCTCTAAAGTCAGTGTTCTGCAGCTCCTACATCTCTAAAGTCAGTGTTCTGCAGCTCCTACATCTCTAAAGTCAGTGTTCTGCAGCTCTCCTACATCTCTAAAGTCAGTGTTTTGCAGCTCTCCTAAATCTCTAAAGTCAGTGTTCTGCAGCTCTCCTACATCTCTAAAGTCAGTGTTTTGCAGCTCTCCTACATCTCTAAAGTCAGTGTTCTGCAGCTCTCCTAAATCTCTAAAGTCAGTGTTCTGCAGCTCTCCTACGTCTCTAAAGTCAGTGTTCTGCAGCTCTCCTACATCTCTAAAGTCAGTGTTCTGCAGCTCTCCTACATCTCTAAAGTCAGTGTTCTGCAGCTCTCCTACATCTCTAAAGTCAGTGTTCTGCAGCTCCTACATCTCTAAAGTCAGTGTTCTGCAGCTCCTACATCTCTAAAGTCAGTGTTCTGCAGCTCCTACATCTCTAAAGTCAGTGTTCTGCAGCTCTCCTACATCTCTAAAGTCAGTGTTCTGCAGCTCTCCTACATCTCTAAAGTCAGTGTTCTGCAGCTCTCCTACATCTCTAAAGTCAGTGTTCTGCAGCTCCTACATCTCTAAAGTCAGTGTTCCACAGCTCTCCTACATCTCTAAAGTCAGTGTTCTGCAGCTCTCCTACATCTCTAAAGTCAGTGTTCTGCAGCTCCTACATCTCTAAAGTCAGTGTTCTGCAGCTCCTTACATCTCTAAAGTCAGTGTTCTGCAGCTCCTACATCTCTAAAGTCAGTGTTCTGCAGCTCTCCTACATCTCTAAAGTCAGTGTTCTGCAGCTCCTAAATCTCTAAAGTCAGTGTTCTGCAGCTCCTACATCTCTAAAGTCAGTGTTCTGCAGCTCTCCTACATCTCTAAAGTCAGTGTTCTGCAGCTCCTACATCTCTAAACTCAGTGTTCTGCAGCTCTCCTACATCTCTAAAGTCAGTGTTCTGCAGCTCTCCTACATCTCTAAAGTCAGTGTTCTGCAGCTCTCATACATCTCTAAAGTCAGTGTTCTGCAGCTCCTACATCTCTAAAGTCAGTGTTCTGCAGCTCTCCTACATCTCTAAAGTCAGTGTTCTGCAGCTCCTACATCTCTAAAGTCAGTGTTCTGCAGCTCCTACATCTCTAAAGTCAGTGTTCTGCAGCTCCTGTATCTCTAAAGTCAGTGTTCTGCAGCTCCTACATCTCTAAAGTCAGTGTTCTGCAGCTCCTACATCTCTAAAGTCTGTGTTCTACAGCTCTCCTACATCTCTAAAGTCAGTGTTCTGCAGCTCCTACATCTCTAAAGTCAGTGTTCTGCAGCTCTCCTACATCTCTAAAGTCAGTGTTCTGCAGCTCTCCTAAATCTCTAAAGTCAGTGTTCTGCAGCTCTCCTACATCTCTAAAGTCAGTGTTTTGCAGCTCTCCTACATCTCTAAAGTCAGTGTTCTGCAGCTCTCCTACATCTCTAAAGTCAGTGTTCTGCAGCTCTCCTACATCTCTAAAGTCAGTGTTCTGCAGCTCCTACATCTCTAAAGTCAGTGTTCTGCAGCTCCTACATCTCTAAAGTCAGTGTTCTGCAGCTCCTACATCTCTAAAGTCAGTGTTCTGCAGCTCCTACATCTCTAAAGTCAGTGTTCTGCAGCTCTCCTACATCTCTAAAGTCAGTGTTCTGCAGCTCTCCTACATCTCTAAAGTCAGTGTTCTGCAGCTCTCCTACATCTCTAAAGTCAGTGTTCTGCAGCTCTCCTATATCTCTAAAGTCAGTGTTCTGCAGCTCCTACATCTCTAAAGTCACTGTTCTGCAGCTCCTACATCTCTAAAGTCACTGTTCTGCAGCTCTCCTACATCTCTAAAGTCAGTGTTCTGCAGCTCTCCTACATCTCTAAAGTCAGTGTTCTGCAGCTCTCCTACATCTCTAAAGTCAGTGTTCTGCAGCTCTCCTACATCTCTAAAGTCAGTGTTCTGCAGCTCCTACATCTCTAAAGTCAGTGTTCTGCAGCTCCTACATCTCTAAAGTCAGTGTTCTGCAGCTCCTACATCTCTAAAGTCAGTGTTCTGCAGCTCTCCTACATCTCTAAAGTCAGTGTTCTGCAGCTCCTACATCTCTAAAGTCAGT
The DNA here is from genome assembly GCF_026437365.1 of Eucyclogobius newberryi. Classification (NCBI taxonomy): domain Eukaryota; kingdom Metazoa; phylum Chordata; class Actinopteri; order Gobiiformes; family Gobiidae; genus Eucyclogobius; species Eucyclogobius newberryi. The sequence goes on from NW_027316128.1 coordinate 4,090, forward strand.
GTTCTGCAGCTCTCCTACATCTCTAAAGTCAGTGTTCTGCAGCTCCTACATCTCTAAAGTCAGTGTTCTGCAGCTCCTACATCTCTAAAGTCAGTGTTCTGCAGCTCCTACATCTCTAAAGTCAGTGTTCTGCAACTCCTACATCTCTAAAGTCAGTGTTCTGCAGCTCTCCTACATCTCTAAAGTCAGTGTTCTGCAGCTCCTACATCTCTAAAGTCAGTGTTCTGCAGCTCTCCTACATCTCTAAAGTCAGTGTTCTGCAGCTCTTACATCTCTAAAGTCAGTGTTCTGTAGCTCTCCTACATCTCTAAAGTCAGTGTTCTGCAGCTCTCCTACATCTCTAAAGTCAGTGTTCTGCAGCTCCTACATCTCTAAAGTCAGTGTTCTGCAGCTCTCCTACATCTCTAAAGTCAGTGTTCTGCAGCTCTCCTACATCTCTAAAGTCAGTGTTCTGCAGCTCTCCTACATCTCTAAAGTCAGTGTTCTGCAGCTCCTACATCTCTAAAGTCAGTGTTCTGCAGCTCCTACATCTCTAAAGTCAGTGTTCTGCAGCTCTCCTACATCTCTAAAGTCAGTGTTCTGCAGCTCCTACATCTCTAAAGTCAGTGTTCTGCAGCTCCTACATCTCTAAAGTCAGTGTTCTGCAGCTCCTACATCTCTAAAGTCAGTGTTCTGCAGCTCTCCTACATCTCTAAAGTCAGTGTTCTGCAGCTCCTACATCTCTAAAGTCAGTGTTCTGCAGCTCTCCTACATCTCTAAAGTCAGTGTTCTGCAGCTCCTACATCTCTAAAGTCAGTGTTCTGCAGCTCCTACATCTCTAAAGTCAGTGTTCTGCAGCTCCTACATCTCTAAAGTCAGTGTTCTGCAGCTCTCCTACATCTCTAAAGTCAGTGTTCTGCAGCTCTCCTACATCTCTAAAGTCAGTGTTCTGCAGCTCTCCTACATCTCTAAAGTCAGTGTTCTGCAGCTCTCCTACATCTCTAAAGTCAGTGTTCTGCAGCTCCTACATCTCTAAAGTCAGTGTTCTGCAGCTCCTACATCTCTAAAGTCAGTGTTCTGCAGCTCCTACATCTCTAAAGTCAGTGTTCTGCAGCTCTCCTACATCTCTAAAGTCAGTGTTCTGCAGCTCCTACATCTCTAAAGTCAGTGTTCTGCAGCTCTCCTACATCTCTAAAGTCAGTGTTCTGCAGCTCTCCTAAATCTCTAAAGTAAGTGTTCTGCAGCTCTCCTACATCTCTAAAGTCAGTGTTTTGCAGCTCTCCTACATCTCTAAAGTCAGTGTTCTGCAGCTCTCCTACATCTCTAAAGTCAGTGTTCTGCAGCTCTCCTACATCTCTAAAGTCAGTGTTCTGCAGCTCTCCTACATCTCTAAAGTCAGTGTTCTGCAGCTCTCCTACATCTCTAAAGTCAGTGTTCTGCAGCTCCTACATCTCTAAAGTCAGTGTTCCGCAGCTCTCCTACATCTCTAAAGTCAGTGTTCTGCAGCTCCTACATCTCTAAAGTCAGTGTTCTGAAGCTCTCCTACATCTCTAAAGTCAGTGTTCTGCAGCTCCTACATCTCTAAAGTCAGTGTTCTGCAGCTCTCCTACATCTCTAAAGTCAGTGTTCTGCAGCTCTCCTACATCTCTAAAGTCAGTGTTCTGCAGCTCTCCTACATCTCTAAAGTCAGTGTTCTGCAGCTCCTACATCTCTAAAGTCAGTGTTCTGCAGCTCCTACATCTCTAAAGTCAGTGTTCTGAAGCTCTCCTACATCTCTAAAGTCAGTGTTCTGCAGCTCTCCTACATCTCTAAAGTCAGTGTTCTGCAGCTCTCATACACCTCTAAAGTCAGTGTTCTGCAGCTCCTACATCTCTAAAGTCAGTGTTCTGCAGCTTCTACATCTCTAAAGTCAGTGTTCTGCAGCTCCTACATCTCTAAAGTCAGTGTTCTGCAGCTCCTACATCTCTAAAGTCAGTGTTCTGCAGCTCTCCTACATCTCTAAAGTCAGTGTTCTGCAGCTCCTACATCTCTAAAGTCAGTGTTCCGCAGCTCTCCTACATCTCTAAAGTCAGTGTTCTGCAGCTCCTACATCTCTAAAGTCAGTGTTCTGAAGCTCTCCTACATCTCTAAAGTCAGTGTTCTGCAGCTCCTACATCTCTAAAGTCAGTGTTCTGCAGCTCTCCTACATCTCTAAAGTCAGTGTTCTGCAGCTCTCCTACATCTCTAAAGTCAGTGTTCTGCAGCTCTCCTACATCTCTAAAGTCAGTGTTCTGCAGCTCCTACATCTCTAAAGTCAGTGTTCTGCAGCTCCTACATCTCTAAAGTCAGTGTTCTGAAGCTCTCCTACATCTCTAAAGTCAGTGTTCTGCAGCTCTCCTACATCTCTAAAGTCAGTGTTCTGCAGCTCTCATACACCTCTAAAGTCAGTGTTCTGCAGCTCCTACATCTCTAAAGTCAGTGTTCTGCAGCTCTCCTACATCTCTAAAGTCAGTGTTCTGCAGCTCCTACATCTCTAAAGTCAGTGTTCTGCAGCTCCTACATCTCTAAAGTCAGTGTTCTGCAGCTCTCCTACATCTCTAAAGTCAGTGTTCTGCAGCTCTTACATCTCTAAAGTCAGTGTTCTGCAGCTCCTACATCTCTAAAGTCAGTGTTCTGAAGCTCTCCTACATCTCTAAAGTCAGTGTTCTGCAGCTCTCCTACATCTCTAAAGTCAGTGTTCTGCAGCTCTCCTACATCTCTAAAGTCAGTGTTCTGCAGCTCTCCTACATCTCTAAAGTCAGTGTTCTGCAGCTCTCCTACATCTCTAAAGTCAGTGTTCTGCAGCTCTCCTAAATCTCTAAAGTCAGTGTTCTGCAGCTCTCCTACATCTCTAAAGTCAGTGTTCTGCAGCTCTCCTACATCTCTAAAGTCAGTGTTCTGCAGCTCTCCTACATCTCTAAAGTCAGTGTTTTGCAGCTCTCCTACATCTCTAAAGTCAGTGTTCTGCAGCTCTCCTAAATCTCTAAAGTCAGTGTTCTGCAGCTCTCCTACGTCTCTAAAGTCAGTGTTCTGCAGCTCTCCTACATCTCTAAAGTCAGTGTTCTGCAGCTCTCCTACATCTCTAAAGTCAGTGTTCTGCAGCTCTCCTACATCTCTAAAGTCAGTGTTCTGCAGCTCCTACATCTCTAAAGTCAGTGTTCTGCAGCTCCTACATCTCTAAAGTCAGTGTTCTGCAGCTCCTACATCTCTAAAGTCAGTGTTCTGCAGCTCTCCTACATCTCTAAAGTCAGTGTTCTGCAGCTCTCCTACATCTCTAAAGTCAGTGTTCTGCAGCTCTCCTACATCTCTAAAGTCAGTGTTCTGCAGCTCCTACATCTCTAAAGTCAGTGTTCCACAGCTCTCCTACATCTCTAAAGTCAGTGTTCTGCAGCTCTCCTACATCTCTAAAGTCAGTGTTCTGCAGCTCCTACATCTCTAAAGTCAGTGTTCTGCAGCTCCTACAGCTCTAAAGTCAGTGTTCTGCAGCTCCTACATCTCTAAAGTCAGTGTTCTGCAGCTCTCCTACATCTCTAAAGTCAGTGTTCTGCAGCTCCTAAATCTCTAAAGTCAGTGTTCTGCAGCTCCTACATCTCTAAAGTCAGTGTTCTGCAGCTCTCCTACATCTCTAAAGTCAGTGTTCTGCAGCTCCTACATCTCTAAACTCAGTGTTCTGCAGCTCTCCTACATCTCTAAAGTCAGTGTTCTGCAGCTCTCCTACATCTCTAAAGTCAGTGTTCTGCAGCTCTCATACATCTCTAAAGTCAGTGTTCTGCAGCTCCTACATCTCTAAAGTCAGTGTTCTGCAGCTCTCCTACATCTCTAAAGTCAGTGTTCTGCAGCTCCTACATCTCTAAAGTCAGTGTTCTGCAGCTCCTACATCTCTAAAGTCAGTGTTCTGCAGCTCCTGTATCTCTAAAGTCAGTGTTCTGCAGCTCCTACATCTCTAAAGTCAGTGTTCTGCAGCTCCTACATCTCTAAAGTCTGTGTTCTACAGCTCTCCTACATCTCTAAAGTCAGTGTTCTGCAGCTCCTACATCTCTAAAGTCAGTGTTCTGCAGCTCTCCTACATCTCTAAAGTCAGTGTTCTGCAGCTCTCCTAAATCTCTAAAGTCAGTGTTCTGCAGCTCTCCTACATCTCTAAAGTCAGTGTTTTGCAGCTCTCCTACATCTCTAAAGTCAGTGTTCTGCAGCTCTCCTACATCTCTAAAGTCAGTGTTCTGCAGCTCTCCTACATCTCTAAAGTCAGTGTTCTGCAGCTCCTACATCTCTAAAGTCAGTGTTCTGCAGCTCCTACATCTCTAAAGTCAGTGTTCTGCAGCTCCTACATCTCTAAAGTCAGTGTTCTGCAGCTCCTACATCTCTAAAGTCAGTGTTCTGCAGCTCTCCTACATCTCTAAAGTCAGTGTTCTGCAGCTCTCCTACATCTCTAAAGTCAGTGTTCTGCAGCTCTCCTACATCTCTAAAGTCAGTGTTCTGCAGCTCTCCTATATCTCTAAAGTCAGTGTTCTGCAGCTCCTACATCTCTAAAGTCACTGTTCTGCAGCTCCTACATCTCTAAAGTCACTGTTCTGCAGCTCTCCTACATCTCTAAAGTCAGTGTTCTGCAGCTCTCCTACATCTCTAAAGTCAGTGTTCTGCAGCTCTCCTACATCTCTAAAGTCAGTGTTCTGCAGCTCTCCTACATCTCTAAAGTCAGTGTTCTGCAGCTCCTACATCTCTAAAGTCAGTGTTCTGCAGCTCCTACATCTCTAAAGTCAGTGTTCTGCAGCTCCTACATCTCTAAAGTCAGTGTTCTGCAGCTCTCCTACATCTCTAAAGTCAGTGTTCTGCAGCTCCTACATCTCTAAAGTCAGTGTTCTGCAGCTCTCCTACATCTCTAAAGTCAGTGTTCTGCAGCTCCTACATCTCTAAAGTCAGTGTTCTGCAGCTCCTACATCTCTAAAGTCAGTGTTCTGCAGCTCCTACATCTCTAAAGTCAGTGTTCTGCAACTCCTACATCTCTAAAGTCAGTGTTCTGCAGCTCTCCTACATCTCTAAAGTCAGTGTTCTGCAGCTCCTACATCTCTAAAGTCAGTGTTCTGCAGCTCTCCTACATCTCTAAAGTCAGTGTTCTGCAGCTCTTACATCTCTAAAGTCAGTGTTCTGTAGCTCTCCTACATCTCTAAAGTCAGTGTTCTGCAGCTCTCCTACATCTCTAAAGTCAGTGTTCTGCAGCTCCTACATCTCTAAAGTCAGTGTTCTGCAGCTCTCCTACATCTCTAAAGTCAGTGTTCTGCAGCTCTCCTACATCTCTAAAGTCAGTGTTCTGCAGCTCTCCTACATCTCTAAAGTCAGTGTTCTGCAGCTCCTACATCTCTAAAGTCAGTGTTCTGCAGCTCCTACATCTCTAAAGTCAGTGTTCTGCAGCTCTCCTACATCTCTAAAGTCAGTGTTCTGCAGCTCCTACATCTCTAAAGTCAGTGTTCTGCAGCTCCTACATCTCTAAAGTCAGTGTTCTGCAGCTCCTACATCTCTAAAGTCAGTGTTCTGCAGCTCTCCTACATCTCTAAAGTCAGTGTTCTGCAGCTCCTACATCTCTAAAGTCAGTGTTCTGCAGCTCTCCTACATCTCTAAAGTCAGTGTTCTGCAGCTCCTACATCTCTAAAGTCAGTGTTCTGCAGCTCCTACATCTCTAAAGTCAGTGTTCTGCAGCTCCTACATCTCTAAAGTCAGTGTTCTGCAGCTCTCCTACATCTCTAAAGTCAGTGTTCTGCAGCTCTCCTACATCTCTAAAGTCAGTGTTCTGCAGCTCTCCTACATCTCTAAAGTCAGTGTTCTGCAGCTCTCCTACATCTCTAAAGTCAGTGTTCTGCAGCTCCTACATCTCTAAAGTCAGTGTTCTGCAGCTCCTACATCTCTAAAGTCAGTGTTCTGCAGCTCCTACATCTCTAAAGTCAGTGTTCTGCAGCTCTCCTACATCTCTAAAGTCAGTGTTCTGCAGCTCCTACATCTCTAAAGTCAGTGTTCTGCAGCTCTCCTACATCTCTAAAGTCAGTGTTCTGCAGCTCTCCTAAATCTCTAAAGTAAGTGTTCTGCAGCTCTCCTACATCTCTAAAGTCAGTGTTTTGCAGCTCTCCTACATCTCTAAAGTCAGTGTTCTGCAGCTCTCCTACATCTCTAAAGTCAGTGTTCTGCAGCTCTCCTACATCTCTAAAGTCAGTGTTCTGCAGCTCTCCTACATCTCTAAAGTCAGTGTTCTGCAGCTCTCCTACATCTCTAAAGTCAGTGTTCTGCAGCTCCTACATCTCTAAAGTCAGTGTTCCGCAGCTCTCCTACATCTCTAAAGTCAGTGTTCTGCAGCTCCTACATCTCTAAAGTCAGTGTTCTGAAGCTCTCCTACATCTCTAAAGTCAGTGTTCTGCAGCTCCTACATCTCTAAAGTCAGTGTTCTGCAGCTCTCCTACATCTCTAAAGTCAGTGTTCTGCAGCTCTCCTACATCTCTAAAGTCAGTGTTCTGCAGCTCTCCTACATCTCTAAAGTCAGTGTTCTGCAGCTCCTACATCTCTAAAGTCAGTGTTCTGCAGCTCCTACATCTCTAAAGTCAGTGTTCTGAAGCTCTCCTACATCTCTAAAGTCAGTGTTCTGCAGCTCTCCTACATCTCTAAAGTCAGTGTTCTGCAGCTCTCATACACCTCTAAAGTCAGTGTTCTGCAGCTCCTACATCTCTAAAGTCAGTGTTCTGCAGCTCTCCTACATCTCTAAAGTCAGTGTTCTGCAGCTCCTACATCTCTAAAGTCAGTGTTCTGCAGCTCCTACATCTCTAAAGTCAGTGTTCTGCAGCTCTCCTACATCTCTAAAGTCAGTGTTCTGCAGCTCTTACATCTCTAAAGTCAGTGTTCTGTAGCTCTCCTACATCTCTAAAGTCAGTGTTCTGCAGCTCTCCTACATCTCTAAAGTCAGTGTTCTGCAGCTCCTACATCTCTAAAGTCAGTGTTCTGCAGCTTCTACATCTCTAAAGTCAGTGTTCTGCAGCTCCTACATCTCTAAAGTCAGTGTTCTGCAGCTCCTACATCTCTAAAGTCAGTGTTCTGCAGCTCTCCTACATCTCTAAAGTCAGTGTTCTGCAGCTCCTACATCTCTAAAGTCAGTGTTCCGCAGCTCTCCTACATCTCTAAAGTCAGTGTTCTGCAGCTCCTACATCTCTAAAGTCAGTGTTCTGCAGCTCCTACATCTCTAAAGTCAGTGTTCTGCAGCTCTCCTACATCTCTAAAGTCAGTGTTCTGCAGCTCTTACATCTCTAAAGTCAGTGTTCTGTAGCTCTCCTACATCTCTAAAGTCAGTGTTCTGCAGCTCTCCTACATCTCTAAAGTCAGTGTTCTGCAGCTCCTACATCTCTAAAGTCAGTGTTCTGCAGCTTCTACATCTCTAAAGTCAGTGTTCTGCAGCTCCTACATCTCTAAAGTCAGTGTTCTGCAGCTCCTACATCTCTAAAGTCAGTGTTCTGCAGCTCTCCTACATCTCTAAAGTCAGTGTTCTGCAGCTCCTACATCTCTAAAGTCAGTGTTCCGCAGCTCTCCTACATCTCTAAAGTCAGTGTTCTGCAGCTCCTACATCTCTAAAGTCAGTGTTCTGAAGCTCTCCTACATCTCTAAAGTCAGTGTTCTGCAGCTCCTACATCTCTAAAGTCAGTGTTCTGCAGCTCTCCTACATCTCTAAAGTCAGTGTTCTGCAGCTCTCCTACATCTCTAAAGTCAGTGTTCTGCAGCTCTCCTACATCTCTAAAGTCAGTGTTCTGCAGCTCCTACATCTCTAAAGTCAGTGTTCTGCAGCTCCTACATCTCTAAAGTCAGTGTTCTGAAGCTCTCCTACATCTCTAAAGTCAGTGTTCTGCAGCTCTCCTACATCTCTAAAGTCAGTGTTCTGCAGCTCTCATACACCTCTAAAGTCAGTGTTCTGCAGCTCCTACATCTCTAAAGTCAGTGTTCTGCAGCTCTCCTACATCTCTAAAGTCAGTGTTCTGCAGCTCCTACATCTCTAAAGTCAGTGTTCTGCAGCTCCTACATCTCTAAAGTCAGTGTTCTGCAGCTCTCCTACATCTCTAAAGTCAGTGTTCTGCAGCTCTTACATCTCTAAAGTCAGTGTTCTGCAGCTCCTACATCTCTAAAGTCAGTGTTCTGAAGCTCTCCTACATCTCTAAAGTCAGTGTTCTGCAGCTCTCCTACATCTCTAAAGTCAGTGTTCTGCAGCTCTCCTACATCTCTAAAGTCAGTGTTCTGCAGCTCTCCTACATCTCTAAAGTCAGTGTTCTGCAGCTCTCCTACATCTCTAAAGTCAGTGTTCTGCAGCTCCTACATCTCTAAAGTCAGTGTTCCGCAGCTCTCCTACATCTCTAAAGTCAGTGTTCTGCAGCTCCTACATCTCTAAAGTCAGTGTTCTGAAGCTCTCCTACATCTCTAAAGTCAGTGTTCTGCAGCTCCTACATCTCTAAAGTCAGTGTTCTGCAGCTCTCCTACATCTCTAAAGTCAGTGTTCTGCAGCTCTCCTACATCTCTAAAGTCAGTGTTCTGCAGCTCTCCTACATCTCTAAAGTCAGTGTTCTGCAGCTCCTACATCTCTAAAGTCAGTGTTCTGCAGCTCCTACATCTCTAAAGTCAGTGTTCTGAAGCTCTCCTACATCTCTAAAGTCAGTGTTCTGCAGCTCTCCTACATCTCTAAAGTCAGTGTTCTGCAGCTCTCATACACCTCTAAAGTCAGTGTTCTGCAGCTCCTACATCTCTAAAGTCAGTGTTCTGCAGCTCTCCTACATCTCTAAAGTCAGTGTTCTGCAGCTCCTACATCTCTAAAGTCAGTGTTCTGCAGCTCCTACATCTCTAAAGTCAGTGTTCTGCAGCTCTCCTACATCTCTAAAGTCAGTGTTCTGCAGCTCTTACATCTCTAAAGTCAGTGTTCTGTAGCTCTCCTACATCTCTAAAGTCAGTGTTCTGCAGCTCTCCTACATCTCTAAAGTCAGTGTTCTGCAGCTCCTACATCTCTAAAGTCAGTGTTCTGCAGCTTCTACATCTCTAAAGTCAGTGTTCTGCAGCTCCTACATCTCTAAAGTCAGTGTTCTGCAGCTCCTACATCTCTAAAGTCAGTGTTCTGCAGCTCTCCTACATCTCTAAAGTCAGTGTTCTGCAGCTCCTACATCTCTAAAGTCAGTGTTCTGCAGCTCTCCTACATCTCTAAAGTCAGTGTTCTGCAGCTCTCCTACATCTCTAAAGTCAGTGTTCTGCAGCTCCTACATCTCTAAAGTCAGTGTTCTGCAGCTCCTACATCTCTAAAGTCAGTGTTCTGCAGCTCCTACATCTCTAAAGTCAGTGTTCTGCAGCTCCTACATCTCTAAAGTCAGTGTTCTGCAGCTCTCCTACATCTCTAAAGTCAGTGTTCTGCAGCTCTCCTACATCTCTAAAGTCAGTGTTCTGCAGCTCTCCTACATCTCTAAAGTCAGTGTTCTGCAGCTCCTACATCTCTAAAGTCAGTGTTCCACAGCTCTCCTACATCTCTAAAGTCAGTGTTCTGCAGCTCTCCTACATCTCTAAAGTCAGTGTTCTGCAGCTCCTACATCTCTAAAGTCAGTGTTCTGCAGCTCCTACATCTCTAAAGTCAGTGTTCTGCAGCTCCTACATCTCTAAAGTCAGTGTTCTGCAGCTCTCCTACATCTCTAAAGTCAGTGTTCTGCAGCTCCTAAATCTCTAAAGTCAGTGTTCTGCAGCTCCTACATCTCTAAAGTCAGTGTTCTGCAGCTCTCCTACATCTCTAAAGTCAGTGTTCTGCAGCTCCTACATCTCTAAACTCAGTGTTCTGCAGCTCTCCTACATCTCTAAAGTCAGTGTTCTGCAGCTCTCCTACATCTCTAAAGTCAGTGTTCTGCAGCTCTCATACATCTCTAAAGTCAGTGTTCTGCAGCTCCTACATCTCTAAAGTCAGTGTTCTGCAGCTCCTACATCTCTAAAGTCAGTGTTCTGCAGCTCCTGTATCTCTAAAGTCAGTGTTCTGCAGCTCCTACATCTCTAAAGTCAGTGTTCTGCAGCTCCTACATCTCTAAAGTCAGTGTTCCACAGCTCTCCTACATCTCTAAAGTCAGTGTTCTGCAGCTCTCCTACATCTCTAAAGTCAGTGTTCTGCAGCTCCTACATCTCTAAAGTCAGTGTTCTGCAGCTCCTACATCTCTAAAGTCAGTGTTCTGCAGCTCCTACATCTCTAAAGTCAGTGTTCTGCAGCTCTCCTACATCTCTAAAGTCAGTGTTCTGCAGCTCCTAAATCTCTAAAGTCAGTGTTCTGCAGCTCCTACATCTCTAAAGTCAGTGTTCTGCAGCTCTCCTACATCTCTAAAGTCAGTGTTCTGCAGCTCCTACATCTCTAAACTCAGTGTTCTGCAGCTCTCCTACATCTCTAAAGTCAGTGTTCTGCAGCTCTCCTACATCTCTAAAGTCAGTGTTCTGCAGCTCTCATACATCTCTAAAGTCAGTGTTCTGCAGCTCCTACATCTCTAAAGTCAGTGTTCTGCAGCTCTCCTACATCTCTAAAGTCAGTGTTCTGCAGCTCCTACATCTCTAAAGTCAGTGTTCTGCAGCTCCTACATCTCTAAAGTCAGTGTTCTGCAGCTCCTGTATCTCTAAAGTCAGTGTTCTGCAGCTCCTACATCTCTAAAGTCAGTGTTCTGCAGCTCCTACATCTCTAAAGTCTGTGTTCTACAGCTCTCCTACATCTCTAAAGTCAGTGTTCTGCAGCTCCTACATCTCTAAAGTCAGTGTTCTGCAGCTCTCCTACATCTCTAAAGTCAGTGTTCTGCAGCTCTCCTAAATCTCTAAAGTCAGTGTTCTGCAGCTCTCCTACATCTCTAAAGTCAGTGTTTTGCAGCTCTCCTACATCTCTAAAGTCAGTGTTCTGCAGCTCTCCTACATCTCTAAAGTCAGTGTTCTGCAGCTCTCCTACATCTCTAAAGTCAGTGTTCTGCAGCTCCTACATCTCTAAAGTCAGTGTTCTGCAGCTCCTACATCTCTAAAGTCAGTGTTCTGCAGCTCCTACATCTCTAAAGTCAGTGTTCTGCAGCTCCTACATCTCTAAAGTCAGTGTTCTGCAGCTCTCCTACATCTCTAAAGTCAGTGTTCTGCAGCTCTCCTACATCTCTAAAGTCAGTGTTCTGCAGCTCTCCTACATCTCTAAAGTCAGTGTTCTGCAGCTCTCCTATATCTCTAAAGTCAGTGTTCTGCAGCTCCTACATCTCTAAAGTCACTGTTCTGCAGCTCCTACATCTCTAAAGTCACTGTTCTGCAGCTCTCCTACATCTCTAAAGTCAGTGTTCTGCAGCTCTCCTACATCTCTAAAGTCAGTGTTCTGCAGCTCTCCTACATCTCTAAAGTCAGTGTTCTGCAGCTCTCCTACATCTCTAAAGTCAGTGTTCTGCAGCTCCTACATCTCTAAAGTCAGTGTTCTGCAGCTCCTACATCTCTAAAGTCAGTGTTCTGCAGCTCCTACATCTCTAAAGTCAGTGTTCTGCAGCTCTCCTACATCTCTAAAGTCAGTGTTCTGCAGCTCCTACATCTCTAAAGTCAGTGTTCTGCAGCTCCTACATCTCTAAAGTCAGTGTTCTGCAGCTCCTACATCTCTAAAGTCAGTGTTCTGCAGCTCTCCTACATCTCTAAAGTCAGTGTTCTGCAGCTCCTACATCTCTAAAGTCAGTGTTCTGCAGCTCTCCTACATCTCTAAAGTCAGTGTTCTGCAGCTCCTACATCTCTAAAGTCAGTGTTCTGCAGCTCCTACATCTCTAAAGTCAGTGTTCTGCAGCTCCTACATCTCTAAAGTCAGTGTTCTGCAGCTCTCCTACATCTCTAAAGTCAGTGTTCTGCAGCTCTCCTACATCTCTAAAGTCAGTGTTCTGCAGCTCTCCTACATCTCTAAAGTCAGTGTTCTGCAGCTCTCCTACATCTCTAAAGTCAGTGTTCTGCAGCTCCTACATCTCTAAAGTCAGTGTTCTGCAGCTCCTACATCTCTAAAGTCAGTGTTCTGCAGCTCCTACATCTCTAAAGTCAGTGTTCTGCAGCTCTCCTACATCTCTAAAGTCAGTGTTCTGCAGCTCCTACATCTCTAAAGTCAGTGTTCTGCAGCTCTCCTACATCTCTAAAGTCAGTGTTCTGCAGCTCTCCTACATCTCTAAAGTAAGTGTTCTGCAGCTCTCCTACATCTCTAAAGTCAGTGTTTTGCAGCTCTCCTACATCTCTAAAGTCAGTGTTCTGCAGCTCTCCTACATCTCTAAAGTCAGTGTTCTGCAGCTCTCCTACATCTCTAAAGTCAGTGTTCTGCAGCTCTCCTACATCTCTAAAGTCAGTGTTCTGCAGCTCTCCTACATCTCTAAAGTCAGTGTTCTGCAGCTCCTACATCTCTAAAGTCAGTGTTCCGCAGCTCTCCTACATCTCTAAAGTCAGTGTTCTGCAGCTCCTACATCTCTAAAGTCAGTGTTCTGAAGCTCTCCTACATCTCTAAAGTCAGTGTTCTGCAGCTCCTACATCTCTAAAGTCAGTGTTCTGCAGCTCTCCTACATCTCTAAAGTCAGTGTTCTGCAGCTCTCCTACATCTCTAAAGTCAGTGTTCTGCAGCTCCTACATCTCTAAAGTCAGTGTTCTGAAGCTCTCCTACATCTCTAAAGTCAGTGTTCTGCAGCTCTCCTACATCTCTAAAGTCAGTGTTCTGCAGCTCTCATACACCTCTAAAGTCAGTGTTCTGCAGCTCCTACATCTCTAAAGTCAGTGTTCTGCAGCTCTCCTACATCTCTTAAGTCAGTGTTCTGCAGCTCCTACATCTCTAAAGTCAGTGTTCTGCAGCTCCTACATCTCTAAAGTCAGTGTTCTACAGCTCTCCTACATCTCTAAAGTCAGTGTTCTGCAGCTCCTACATCTCTAAAGTCAGTGTTCTGCAGCTCTCCTACATCTCTAAAGTCAGTGTTTTGCAGCTCTCCTAAATCTCTAAAGTCAGTGTTCTGCAGCTCTCCTACATCTCTAAAGTCAGTGTTTTGCAGCTCTCCTACATCTCTAAAGTCAGTGTTCTGCAGCTCTCCTAAATCTCTAAAGTCAGTGTTCTGCAGCTCTCCTACGTCTCTAAAGTCAGTGTTCTGCAGCTCTCCTACATCTCTAAAGTCAGTGTTCTGCAGCTCTCCTACATCTCTAAAGTCAGTGTTCTGCAGCTCCTACATCTCTAAAGTCAGTGTTCTGCAGCTCCTACATCTCTAAAGTCAGTGTTCTGCAGCTCTCCTACATCTCTAAAGTCAGTGTTCTGCAGCTCTCCTACATCTCTAAAGTCAGTGTTCTGCAGCTCCTACATCTCTAAAGTCAGTGTTCTGCAGCTCCTACATCTCTAAAGTCAGTGTTCTGCAGCTCCTACATCTCTAAAGTCAGTGTTCTGCAGCTCTCCTACATATCTAAAGTCAGTGTTCTGCAGCTCCTACATCTCTAAAGTCAGTGTTCTGCAGCTCTCCTACATCTCTAAAGTCAGTGTTCTGCAGCTCTCCTACATCTCTAAAGTCAGTGTTGTGCAGCTCTCCTACATCTCTAAAGTCAGTGTTCTGCAGCTCTCCTACATCTCTAAAGTCAGTGTTCTGCAGCTCCTACTTCTCTAAAGTCAGTGTTCTGCAGCTCTCCTACATCTCTAAAGTCAGTGTTCTGCAGCTCCTACATCTCTAAAGTCAGTGTTCTGCAGCTCTCCTACATCTCTAAAGTCAGTGTTCTGCAGCTCTTACATCTCTAAAGTCAGTGTTCTGTAGCTCTCCTACATCTCTAAAGTCAGTGTTCTGCAGCTCTCCTACATCTCTAAAGTCAGTGTTCTGCAGCTCTCCTACATCTCTAAAGTCAGTGTTCTGCAGCTCCTACATCTCTAAAGTCAGTGTTCTGCAGCTCCTACATCTCTAAAGTCAGTGTTCTGCAGCTCTTACATCTCTAAAGTCAATGTTCTGCAGCTCTCCTACATCTCTAAAGTCAGTGTTCTGCAGCTCTCCTACATCTCTAAAGTCAGTGTTCTGCAGCTCCTACATCTCTAAAGTCAGTGTTCTGCAGCTCCTACATCTCTAAAGTCAGTGTTCTGCAGCTCCTACATCTCTAAAGTCAGTGTTCTGCAGCTCTCCTACATCTCTAAAGTCAGTGTTCTGCAGCTCCTACATCTCTAAAGTCAGTGTTCTGCAGCTCTCCTACATCTCTAAAGTCAGTGTTCTGCAGCTCCTACATCTCTAAAGTCAGTGTTCTGCAGCTCCTACATCTCTAAAGTCAGTGTTCTGCAGCTCCTACATCTCTAAAGTCAGTGTTCTGCAGCTCCTACATCTCTAAAGTCAGTGTTCTGCAGCTCTCCTACATCTCTAAAGTCAGTGTTCTGCAGCTCTCCTACATCTCTAAAGTCAGTGTTCTGCAGCTCTCCTACATCTCTAAAGTCAGTGTTCTGCAGCTCCTACATCTCTAAAGTCAGTGTTCTGCAGCTCCTACATCTCTAAAGTCAGTGTTCTGCAGCTCTCCTACATCTCTAAAGTCAGTGTTCTGCAGCTCCTACATCTCTAAAGTCAGTGTTCTGCAGCTCCTACATCTCTAAAGTCAGTGTTCTGCAGCTCCTACATCTCTAAAGTCAGTGTTCTGCAGCTCTCCTACATCTCTAAAGTCAGTGTTCTGCAGCTCCTACATCTCTAAAGTCAGTGTTCTGCAGCTCTCCTACATCTCTAAAGTCAGTGTTCTGCAGCTCCTACATCTCTAAAGTCAGTGTTCTGCAGCTCTCCTACATCTCTAAAGTCAGTGTTCTGCAGCTCCTACATCTCTAAAGTCAGTGTTCTGCATCTCCTACATCTCTAAAGTCAGTGTTCTGCAGCTCCTACATCTCTAAAGTCAGTGTTCTGCAGCTCTCCTACATCTCTAAAGTCAGTGTTCTGCAGCTCTCCTACATCTCTAAAGTCAGTGTTCTGCAGCTCTCCTACATCTCTAAAGTCAGTGTTCTGCAGCTCTCCTACATCTCTAAAGTCAGTGTTCTGCAGCTCCTACATCTCTAAAGTCAGTGTTCTGCAGCTCCTACATCTCTAAAGTCAGTGTTCTGCAGCTCCTACATCTCTAAAGTCAGTGTTCTGCAGCTCTCCTACATCTCTAAAGTCAGTGTTCTGCAGCTCCTACATCTCTAAAGTCAGTGTTCTGCAGCTCTCCTACATCTCTAAAGTCAGTGTTCTGCAGCTCTCCTACATCTCTAAAGTAAGTGTTCTGCAGCTCTCCTACATCTCTAAAGTCAGTGTTTTGCAGCTCTCCTACATCTCTAAAGTCAGTGTTCTGCAGCTCTCCTACATCTCTAAAGTCAGTGTTCTGCAGCTCTCCTACATCTCTAAAGTCAGTGTTCTGCAGCTCTCCTACATCTCTAAAGTCAGTGTTCTGCAGCTCTCCTACATCTCTAAAGTCAGTGTTCTGAAGCTCTCCTACATCTCTAAAGTCAGTGTTCTGCAGCTCCTACATCTCTAAAGTCAGTGTTCTGCAGCTCTCCTACATCTCTAAAGTCAGTGTTCTGCAGCTCTCCTACATCTCTAAAGTCAGTGTTCTGCAGCTCTCCTACATCTCTAAAGTCAGTGTTCTGCAGCTCCTACATCTCTAAAGTCAGTGTTCTGCAGCTCCTACATCTCTAAAGTCAGTGTTCTGAAGCTCTCCTACATCTCTAAAGTCAGTGTTCTGCAGCTCTCCTACATCTCTAAAGTCAGTGTTCTGCAGCTCTCATACACCTCTAAAGTCAGTGTTCTGCAGCTCCTACATCTCTAAAGTCAGTGTTCTGCAGCTCTCCTACATCTCTAAAGTCAGTGTTCTGCAGCTCCTACATCTCTAAAGTCAGTGTTCTGCAGCTCCTACATCTCTAAAGTCAGTGTTCTACAGCTCTCCTACATCTCTAAAGTCAGTGTTCTGCAGCTCCTACATCTCTAAAGTCAGTGTTCTGCAGCTCTCCTACATCTCTAAAGTCAGTGTTCTGCAGCTCTCCTAAATCTCTAAAGTCAGTGTTCTGCAGCTCTCCTACATCTCTAAAGTCAGTGTTTTGCAGCTCTCCTACATCTCTAAACTCAGTGTTCTGCAGCTCTCCTAAATCTCTAAAGTCAGTGTTCTGCAGCTCTCCTACGTCTCTAAAGTCAGTGTTCTGTAGCTCTCCTACATCTCTAAAGTCAGTGTTCTGCAGCTCTCCTACATCTCTAAAGTCAGTGTTCTGCAGCTCCTACATCTCTAAAGTCAGTGTTCTGCAGCTCCTACATCTCTAAAGTCAGTGTTCTGCAGCTCTCCTACATCTCTAAAGTCAGTGTTCTGCAGCTCTCCTACATCTCTAAAGTCAGTGTTCTGCAGCTCCTACATCTCTAAAGTCAGTGTTCTGCAGCTCCTACATCTCTAAAGTCAGTGTTCTGCAGCTCCTACATCTCTAAAGTCAGTGTTCTGCAGCTCTCCTACATATCTAAAGTCAGTGTTCTGCAGCTCCTACATCTCTAAAGTCAGTGTTCTGCAGCTCTCCTACATCTCTAAAGTCAGTGTTCTGCAGCTCTCCTACATCTCTAAAGTCAGTGTTGTGCAGCTCTCCTACATCTCTAAAGTCAGTGTTCTGCAGCTCTCCTACATCTCTAAAGTCAGTGTTCTGCAGCTCCTACATCTCTAAAGTCAGTGTTCTGCAGCTCTCCTACATCTCTAAAGTCAGTGTTCTGCAGCTCCTACATCTCTAAAGTCAGTGTTCTGCAGCTCTCCTACATCTCTAAAGTCAGTGTTCTGCAGCTCTTACATCTCTAAAGTCAGTGTTCTGTAGCTCTCCTACATCTCTAAAGTCAGTGTTCTGCAGCTCTCCTACATCTCTAAAGTCAGTGTTCTGCAGCTCTCCTACATCTCTAAAGTCAGTGTTCTGCAGCTCCTACATCTCTAAAGTCAGTGTTCTGCAGCTCCTACATCTCTAAAGTCAGTGTTCTGCAGCTCTTACATCTCTAAAGTCAGTGTTCTGCAGCTCTCCTACATCTCTAAAGTCAGTGTTCTGCAGCTCTCCTACATCTCTAAAGTCAGTGTTCTGCAGCTCCTACATCTCTAAAGTCAGTGTTCTGCAGCTCCTACATCTCTAAAGTCAGTGTTCTGCAGCTCCTACATCTCTAAAGTCAGTGTTCTGCAGCTCTCCTACATCTCTAAAGTCAGTGTTCTGCAGCTCCTACATCTCTAAAGTCAGTGTTCTGCAGCTCTCCTACATCTCTAAAGTCAGTGTTCTGCAGCTCCTACATCTCTAAAGTCAGTGTTCTGCAGCTCTTACATCTGTAAAGTCAGTGTTCTGCAGCTCTCCTACATCTCTAAAGTCAGTGTTCTGCAGCTCTCCTACATCTCTAAAGTCAGTGTTCTGCAGCTCCTACATCTCTAAAGTCAGTGTTCTGCAGCTCTCCTACATCTCTAAAGTCAGTGTTCTGCAGCTCTCCTACATCTCTAAAGTAAGTGTTCTGCAGCTCTCCTACATCTCTAAAGTCAGTGTTTTGCAGCTCTCCTACATCTCTAAAGTCAGTGTTCTGCAGCTCTCCTACATCTCTAAAGTCAGTGTTCTGCAGCTCTCCTACATCTCTAAAGTCAGTGTTCTGCAGCTCTCCTACATCTCTAAAGTCAGTGTTCTGCAGCTCCTACATCTCTAAAGTCAGTGTTCTGCAGCTCTCCTACATCTCTAAAGTCAGTGTTCTGCAGCTCCTACATCTCTAAAGTCAGTGTTCTGAAGCTCTCCTACATCTCTAAAGTCAGTGTTCTGCAGCTCCTACATCTCTAAAGTCAGTGTTCTGCAGCTCTCCTACATCTCTAAAGTCAGTGTTCTGCAGCTCTCCTACATCTCTAAAGTCAGTGTTCTGCAGCTCTCCTACGTCTCTAAAGTCAGTGTTCTGCAGCTCCTACATCTCTAAAGTCAGTGTTCTGCAGCTCCTACATCTCTAAAGTCAGTGTTCTGAAGCTCTCCTACATCTCTAAAGTCAGTGTTCTGCAGCTCTCCTACATCTCTAAAGTCAGTGTTCTGCAGCTCTCATACATCTCTAAAGTCAGTGTTCTGCAGCTCCTACATCTCTAAAGTCAGTGTTCTGCAGCTCTCCTACATCTCTAAAGTCAGTGTTCTGCAGCTCCTACATCTCTAAAGTCAGTGTTCTGCAGCTCCTACATCTCTAAAGTCAGTGTTCTACAGCTCTCCTACATCTCTAAAGTCAGTGTTCTGCAGCTCCTACATCTCTAAAGTCAGTGTTCTGCAGCTCTCCTACATCTCTAAAGTCAGTGTTCTGCAGCTCTCCTAAATCTCTAAAGTCAGTGTTCTGCAGCTCTCCTACATCTCTAAAGTCAGTGTTTTGCAGCTCTCCTACATCTCTAAAGTCAGTGTTCTGCAGCTCTCCTAAATCTCTAAAGTCAGTGTTCTGCAGCTCTCCTACGTCTCTAAAGTCAGTGTTCTGCATCTCTCCTACATCTCTAAAGTCAGTGTTCTGCAGCTCTCCTACATCTCTAAAGTCAGTGTTCTGCAGCTCCTACATCTCTAAAGTCAGTGTTCTGCAGCTCATACATCTCTAAAGTCAGTGTTCTGCAGCTCTCCTACATCTCTAAAGTCAGTGTTCTGCAGCTCTCCTACATCTCTAAAGTCAGTGTTCTGCAGCTCCTACATCTCTAAAGTCAGTGTTCTGCAGCTCCTACATCTCTAAAGTCAGTGTTCTGCAGCTCCTACATCTCTAAAGTCAGTGTTCTGCACTTCTCCTACATCTCTAAAGTCAGTGTTCTGCAGCTCTCCTACATCTCTAAAGTCAGTGTTCTGCAGCTCTCCTACATCTCTAAAGTCAGTGTTCTGCAGCTCTCCTACATCTCTAAAGTCAGTGTTCTGCAGCTCCTACATCTCTAAAGTCACTGTTCTGCAGCTCCTACATCTCTAAAGTCACTGTTCTTCAGCTCTCCTACATCTCTAAAGTCACTGTTCTGCAGCTCTCCTACATCTCTAAAGTAAGTGTTCTGCAGCTCTCCTACATCTCTAAAGTCAGTGTTTTGCAGCTCTCCTACATCTCTAAAGTCAGTGTTCTGCAGCTCTTACATCTCTAAAGTCACTGTTCTGCAGCTCTCCTACATCTCTAAAGTAAGTGTTCTGCAGCTCTCCTACATCTCTAAAGTCAGTGTTTTGCAGCTCTCCTACATCTCTAAAGTCAGTTTTCTGCAGCTCCTACATCTCTAAAGTCAGTGTTCTGCAGCTCTCCTACATCTCTAAAGTCAGTGTTCTGCAGCTCTCCTACATCTCTAAAGTCAGTGTTCTGCAGCTCTCCTACATCTCTAAAGTCAGTGTTCTGCAGCTCCTACATCTCTAAAGTCAGTGTTCTGCAGCTCTCCTACATCTCTAAAGTCAGTGTTCTGCAGCTCCTACATCTCTAAAGTCAGTGTTCTGAAGCTCTCCTACATCTCTAAAGTCAGTGTTCTGCAGCTCCTACATCTCTAAAGTCAGTGTTCTGCAGCTCTCCTACATCTCTAAAGTCAGTGTTCTGCAGCTCTCCTACATCTCTAAAGTCAGTGTTCTGCAGCTCCTACATCTCTAAAGTCAGTGTTCTGCAGCTCTCCTACATCTCTAAAGTCAGTGTTCTGCAGCTCTCCTAAATCTCTAAAGTCAGTGTTCTGCAGCTCTCCTACATCTCTAAAGTCAGTGTTTTGCAGCTCTCCTACATCTCTAAAGTCAGTGTTCTGCAGCTCTCCTAAATCTCTAAAGTCAGTGTTCTGCAGCTCTCCTACGTCTCTAAAGTCAGTGTTCTGCATCTCTCCTACATCTCTAAAGTCAGTGTTCTGCAGCTCTCCTACATCTCTAAAGTCAGTGTTCTGCAGCTCCTACATCTCTAAAGTCAGTGTTCTGCAGCTCCTACATCTCTAAAGTCAGTGTTCTGCAGCTCTCCTACATCTCTAAAGTCAGTGTTCTGCAGCTCTCCTACATCTCTAAAGTCAGTGTTCTGCAGCTCCTACATCTCTAAAGTCAGTGTTCTGCAGCTCCTACATCTCTAAAGTCAGTGTTCTGCAGCTCCTACATCTCTAAAGTCAGTGTTCTGCACTTCTCCTACATCTCTAAAGTCAGTGTTCTGCAGCTCTCCTACATCTCTAAAGTCAGTGTTCTGCAGCTCTCCTACATCTCTAAAGTCAGTGTTCTGCAGCTCTCCTACATCTCTAAAGTCAGTGTTCTGCAGCTCCTACATCTCTAAAGTCACTGTTCTGCAGCTCCTACATCTCTAAAGTCACTGTTCTTCAGCTCTCCTACATCTCTAAAGTCACTGTTCTGCAGCTCTCCTACATCTCTAAAGTAAGTGTTCTGCAGCTCTCCTACATCTCTAAAGTCAGTGTTTTGCAGCTCTCCTACATCTCTAAAGTCAGTGTTCTGCAGCTCTTACATCTCTAAAGTCACTGTTCTGCAGCTCTCCTACATCTCTAAAGTAAGTGTTCTGCAGCTCTCCTACATCTCTAAAGTCAGTGTTTTGCAGCTCTCCTACATCTCTAAAGTCAGTTTTCTGCAGCTCCTACATCTCTAAAGTCAGTGTTCTGCAGCTCTCCTACATCTCTAAAGTCAGTGTTCTGCAGCTCTCCTACATCTCTAAAGTCAGTGTTCTGCAGCTCCTACATCTCTAAAGTCAGTGTTCTGCAGCTCTCCTACATCTCTAAAGTCAGTGTTCTGCAGCTCCTACATCTCTAAAGTCAGTGTTCTGAAGCTCTCCTACATCTCTAAAGTCAGTGTTCTGCAGCTCCTACATCTCTAAAGTCAGTGTTCTGCAGCTCTCCTACATCTCTAAAGTCAGTGTTCTGCAGCTCTCCTACATCTCTAAAGTCAGTGTTCTGCAGCTCTCCTACATCTCTAAAGTCAGTGTTCTGCAGCTCCTACATCTCTAAAGTCAGTGTTCTGCAGCTCCTACATCTCTAAAGTCAGTGTTCTGAAGCTCTCCTACATCTCTAAAGTCAGTGTTCTGCAGCTCTCCTACATCTCTAAAGTCAGTGTTCTGCAGCTCTCATACATCTCTAAAGTCAGTGTTCTGCAGCTCCTACATCTCTAAAGTCAGTGTTCTGCAGCTCTCCTACATCTCTAAAGTCAGTGTTCTGCAGCTCCTACATCTCTAAAGTCAGTGTTCTGCAGCTCCTACATCTCTAAAGTCAGTGTTCTACAGCTCTCCTACATCTCTAAAGTCAGTGTTCTGCAGCTCCTACATCTCTAAAGTCAGTGTTCTGCAGCTCTCCTACATCTCTAAAGTCAGTGTTCTGCAGCTCTCCTAAATCTCTAAAGTCAGTGTTCTGCAGCTCTCCTAAATCTCTAAAGTCAGTGTTCTGCAGCTCCTACATCTCTAAAGTCAGTGTTCTGCAGCTCTCCTAAATCTCTAAAGTCAGTGTTCTACAGCTCTCCTACATCTCTAAAGTCAGTGTTCTGCAGCTCCTACATCTCTAAAGTCAGTGTTTTGCAGCTCTCCTACATCTCTAAAGTCAGTGTTCTGCAGCTCTCCTAAATCTCTAAAGTCAGTGTTCTGCAGCTCTCCTACGTCTCTAAAGTCAGTGTTCTGCATCTCTCCTACATCTCTAAAGTCAGTGTTCTGCAGCTCTCCTACATCTCTAAAGTCAGTGTTCTGCAGCTCCTACATCTCTAAAGTCAGTGTTCTGCAGCTCCTACATCTCTAAAGTCAGTGTTCTGCAGCTCTCCTACATCTCTAAAGTCAGTGTTCTGCAGCTCTCCTACATCTCTAAAGTCAGTGTTCTGCAGCTCCTACATCTCTAAAGTCAGTGTTCTGCAGCTCCTACATCTCTAAAGTCAGTGTTCTGCAGCTCCTACATCTCTAAAGTCAGTGTTCTGCACTTCTCCTACATCTCTAAAGTCAGTGTTCTGCAGCTCTCCTACATCTCTAAAGTCAGTGTTCTGCAGCTCTCCTACATCTCTAAAGTCAGTGTTCTGCAGCTCTCCTACATCTCTAAAGTCAGTGTTCTGCAGCTCCTACATCTCTAAAGTCACTGTTCTGCAGCTCCTACATCTCTAAAGTCACTGTTCTGCAGCTCTCCTACATCTCTAAAGTCACTGTTCTGCAGCTCTCCTACATCTCTAAAGTCAGTGTTCTGCAGCTCTCCTACATCTCTAAAGTCAGTGTTCTGCAGCTCTCCTACATCTCTAAAGTCAGTGTTCTGCAGCTCCTACATCTCTAAAGTCAGTGTTCTGCAGCTCCTACATCTCTAAAGTCAGTGTTCTGCAGCTCCTACATCTCTAAAGTCAGTGTTCTGCAGCTCTCCTACATCTCTAAAGTCAGTGTTCTGCAGCTCCTACATCTCTAAAGTCAGTGTTCTGCAGCTCTCCTACATCTCTAAAGTCAGTGTTCTGCAGCTCCTACATCTCTAAAGTCAGTGTTCTGCAGCTCCTACATCTCTAAAGTCAGTGTTCTGCAGCTCCTACATCTCTAAAGTCAGTGTTTTGCAGCTCCTACATCTCTAAAGTCAGTGTTCTGCAGCTCTCCTACATCTCTAAAGTCAGTGTTCTGCAGCTCCTACATCTCTAAAGTCAGTGTTCTGCAGCTCCTACATCTCTAAAGTCAGTGTTCTGCAGCTCCTACATCTCTAAAGTCAGTGTTCTGCAGCTCTCCTACATCTCTAAAGTCAGTGTTCTGCAGCTCTCCTACATCTCTAAAGTCAGTGTTCTGCAGCTCTCCTACATCTCTAAAGTCAGTGTTCTGTAGCTCTCCTACATCTCTAAAGTCAGTGTTCTGCAGCTCTCCTACATCTCTAAAGTCAGTGTTCTGCAGCTCTCCTACATCTCTAAAGTCAGTGTTCTGCAGCTCCTACATCTCTAAAGTC
Source organism: Eucyclogobius newberryi (assembly GCF_026437365.1). Lineage (NCBI taxonomy): Eukaryota > Metazoa > Chordata > Actinopteri > Gobiiformes > Gobiidae > Eucyclogobius > Eucyclogobius newberryi. The sequence continues at coordinate 26,899 of NW_027316128.1, forward strand.
AGTGTTCTGCAGCTCCTACATCTCTAAAGTCAGTGTTCTGCAGCTCTTACATCTCTAAAGTCAGTGTTCTGCAGCTCTCCTACATCTCTAAAGTCAGTGTTCTGCAGCTCTCCTACATCTCTAAAGTCAGTGTTCTGCAGCTCCTACATCTCTAAAGTCAGTGTTCTGCAGCTCTCCTACATCTCTAAAGTCAGTGTTCTGCAGCTCCTACATCTCTAAAGTCAGTGTTCTGCAGCTCTCCTACATCTCTAAAGTCAGTGTTCTGCAGCTCCTACATCTCTAAAGTCAGTGTTCTGCAGCTCTTACATCTCTAAAGTCAGTGTTCTGCAGCTCTCCTACATCTCTAAAGTCAGTGTTCTGCAGCTCTCCTACATCTCTAAAGTCAGTGTTCTGCAGCTCCTACATCTCTAAAGTCAGTGTTCTGCAGCTCTCCTACATCTCTAAAGTCAGTGTTCTGCAGCTCTCCTACATCTCTAAAGTAAGTGTTCTGCAGCTCTCCTACATCTCTAAAGTCAGTGTTTTGCAGCTCTCCTACATCTCTAAAGTCAGTGTTCTGCAGCTCTCCTACATCTCTAAAGTCAGTGTTCTGCAGCTCTCCTACATCTCTAAAGTCAGTGTTCTGCAGCTCTCCTACATCTCTAAAGTCAGTGTTCTGCAGCTCCTACATCTCTAAAGTCAGTGTTCTGCAGCTCTCCTACATCTCTAAAGTCAGTGTTCTGCAGCTCCTACATCTCTAAAGTCAGTGTTCTGAAGACTCCTACATCTCTAAAGTCAGTGTTCTGCAGCTCCTACATCTCTAAAGTCAGTGTTCTGCAGCTCTCCTACATCTCTAAAGTCAGTGTTCTGCAGCTCTCCTACATCTCTAAAGTCAGTGTTCTGCAGCTCTCCTACATCTCTAAAGTCAGTGTTCTGCAGCTCCTACATCTCTAAAGTCAGTGTTCTGCAGCTCTCCTACATCTCTAAAGTCAGTGTTCTGCAGCTCTCCTACATCTCTAAAGTCAGTGTTCTGCAGCTCTCCTACATCTCTAAAGTCAGTGTTCTGCAGCTCTCCTACATCTCTAAAGTCAGTGTTCTGCAGCTCTCCTACATCTCTAAAGTCAGTGTTCTGCAGCTCCTACATCTCTAAAGTCACTGTTCTGCAGCTCCTACATCTCTAAAGTCACTGTTCTGCAGCTCTCCTACATCTCTAAAGTCAGTGTTCTGCAGCTCTCCTACATCTCTAAAGTCAGTGTTCTGCAGCTCTCCTACATCTCTAAAGTCAGTGTTCTGCAGCTCTCCTACATCTCTAAAGTCAGTGTTCTGCAGCTCCTACATCTCTAAAGTCAGTGTTCTGCAGCTCCTACATCTCTAAAGTCAGTGTTCTGCAGCTCCTACATCTCTAAAGTCAGTGTTCTGCAGCTCTCCTACATCTCTAAAGTCAGTGTTCTGCAGCTCCTACATCTCTAAACTCAGTGTTCTGCAGCTCCTAAATCTCTAAAGTCAGTGTTCTGCAGCTCCTACATCTCTAAACTCAGTGTTCTGCAGCTCCTACATCTCTAAAGTCAGTGTTCTGAAGCTCTCCTACATCTCTAAAGTCAGTGTTCTGCAGCTCTCCTACATCTCTAAAGTCAGTGTTCTGCAGCTCTCATACATCTCTAAAGTCAGTGTTCTGCAGCTCCTACATCTCTAAAGTCAGTGTTCTGCAGCTCTCCTACATCTCTAAAGTCAGTGTTCTGCAGCTCCTACATCTCTAAAGTCAGTGTTCTGCAGCTCCCACATCTCTAAAGTCAGTGTTCTGCAGCTCCTGTATCTCTAAAGTCAGTGTTCTGCAGCTCCTACATCTCTAAAGTCAGTGTTCTGCAGCTCCTACATCTCTAAAGTCAGTGTTCTACAGCTCTCCTACATCTCTAAAGTCAGTGTTCTGCAGCTCCTACATCTCTAAAGTCAGTGTTCTGCAGCTCTCCTACATCTCTAAAGTCAGTGTTCTGCAGCTCTCCTAAATCTCTAAAGTCAGTGTTCTGCAGCTCTCCTACATCTCTAAAGTCAGTGTTCTGCAGCTCTCCTACATCTCTAAAGTCAGTGTTCTGCAGCTCTCCTACATCTCTAAAGTCAGTGTTCTGCAGCTCCTACATCTCTAAAGTCAGTGTTCTGCAGCTCCTACATCTCTAAAGTCAGTGTTCTGCAGCTCCTACATCTCTAAAGTCAGTGTTCTGCACTTCTCCTACATCTCTAAAGTCAGTGTTCTGCAGCTCTCCTACATCTCTAAAGTCAGTGTTCTGCAGCTCTCCTACATCTCTAAAGTCAGTGTTCTGCAGCTCTCCTACATCTCTAAAGTCAATGTTCTGCAGCTCCTACATCTCTAAAGTCACTGTTCTGCAGCTCCTACATCTCTAAAGTCACTGTTCTGCAGCTCTCCTACATCTCTAAAGTCAGTGTTCTGCAGCTCTCCTACATCTCTAAAGTCAGTGTTCTGCAGCTCTCCTACATCTCTAAAGTCAGTGTTCTGCAGCTCTCCTACATCTCTAAAGTCAGTGTTCTGCAGCTCTCCTACATCTCTAAAGTCAGTGTTCTGCAGCTCCTACATCTCTAAAGTCAGTGTTCTGCAGCTCCTACATCTCTAAAGTCAGTGTTCTGCAGCTCCTACATCTCTAAAGTCAGTGTTCTGCAGCTCTCCTACATCTCTAAAGTCAGTGTTCTGCAGCTCCTACATCTCTAAAGTCAGTGTTCTGCAGCTCTCCTACATCTCTAAAGTCAGTGTTCTGCAGCTCTCCTACATCTCTAAAGTCAGTGTTCTGCAGCTCCTACATCTCTAAAGTCAGTGTTCTGCAGCTCCTACATCTCTAAAGTCAGTGTTCTGCAGCTCCTACATCTCTAAAGTCAGTGTTCTGCAGCTCTCCTACATCTCTAAAGTCAGTGTTCTGCAGCTCCTACATCTCTAAAGTCAGTGTTCTGCAGCTCTCCTACATCTCTAAAGTAAGTGTTCTGCAGCTCTTACATCTCTAAAGTCAGTGTTCTGTAGCTCTCCTACATCTCTAAAGTCAGTGTTCTGCAGCTCTCCTACATCTCTAAAGTCAGTGTTCTGCAGCTCCTACATCTCTAAAGTCAGTGTTCTGCAGCTCTCCTACATCTCTAAAGTCAGTGTTCTGCAGCTCTCCTACATCTCTAAAGTCAGTGTTCTGCAGCTCTCCTACATCTCTAAAGTCAGTGTTCTGCAGCTCCTACATCTCTAAAGTCAGTGTTCTGCAGCTCCTACATCTCTAAAGTCAGTGTTCTGCAGCTCTCCTACATCTCTAAAGTCAGTGTTCTGCAGCTCCTACATCTCTAAAGTCAGTGTTCTGCAGCTCCTACATCTCTAAAGTCAGTGTTCTGCAGCTCCTACATCTCTAAAGTCAGTGTTCTGCACTTCTCCTACATCTCTAAAGTCAGTGTTCTGCAGCTCTCCTACATCTCTAAAGTCAGTGTTCTGCAGCTCCTACATCTCTAAAGTCACTGTTCTGCAGCTCCTACATCTCTAAAGTCACTGTTCTCCAGCTCTCCTACATCTCTAAAGTCACTGTTCTGCAGCTCTCCTACATCTCTAAAGTCAGTGTTCTGCAGCTCTCCTACATCTCTAAAGTCAGTGTTCTGCAGCTCTCCTACATCTCTAAAGTCAGTGTTCTGCAGCTCCTACATCTCTAAAGTCAGTGTTCTGCAGCTCCTACATCTCTAAAGTCAGTGTTCTGCAGCTCCTACATCTCTAAAGTCAGTGTTCTGCAGCTCCTACATCTCTAAAGTCAGTGTTCTGCAGCTCCTACATCTCTAAAGTCAGTGTTCTGCAGCTCCTACATCTCTAAAGTCAGTGTTCTGCAGCTCTCCTACATCTCTAAAGTCAGTTTTCTGCAGCTCCTACATCTCTAAAGTCAGTGTTCTGCAGCTCTCCTACATCTCTAAAGTCAGTGTTCTGCAGCTCTTACATCTCTAAAGTCAGTGTTCTGTAGCTCTCCTACATCTCTAAAGTCAGTGTTCTGCAGCTCTCCTACATCTCTAAAGTCAGTGTTCTGCAGCTCCTACATCTCTAAAGTCAGTGTTCTGCAGCTCTCCTACATCTCTGAAGTCAGTGTTCTGCAGCTCTCCTACATCTCTAAAGTCAGTGTTCTGCAGCTCCTACATCTCTAAAGTCAGTGTTCTGCAGCTCCTACATCTCTAAATTCAGTGTTCTGCAGCTCTCCTACATCTCTAAAGTCAGTGTTCTGCAGCTCCTACATCTCTAAAGTCAGTGTTCTGCAGCTCCTACATCTCTAAAGTCAGTGTTCTGCAGCTCCTACATCTCTAAAGTCAGTGTTCTGCAGCTCTCCTACATCTCTAAAGTCAGTGTTCTGCAGCTCCTACATCTCTAAAGTCAGTGTTCTGCAGCTCTCCTACATCTCTAAAGTCAGTGTTCTGCAGCTCCTACATCTCTAAAGTCAGTGTTCTGCAGCTCTCCTACATCTCTAAAGTCAGTGTTCTGCAGCTCCTACATCTCTAAAGTCAGTGTTCTGCAGCTCCTACATCTCTAAAGTCAGTGTTCTGCAGCTCTTACATCTCTAAAGTCAGTGTTCTGCAGCTCCTACATCTCTAAAGTCAGTGTTCTGCAGCTCTCCTACATCTCTAAAGTCAGTGTTCTGCAGCTCCTACATCTCTAAAGTCAGTGTTCTGCAGCTCTCCTACATCTCTAAAGTCAGTGTTCTGCAGCTCTCCTACATCTCTAAAGTCAGTGTTCTGCAGCTCTCCTACATCTATAAAGTCAGTGTTTTGCAGCTCTCCTACATCTCTAAAGTCAGTGTTCTGCAGCTCTCCTACATCTCTAAAGTCAGTGTTCTGCAGCTCTCCTACATCTCTAAAGTCAGTGTTCTGCAGCTCCTACATCTCTAAAGTCAGTGTTCTGCAGCTCTCCTACATCTCTAAAGTCAGTGTTCTGCAGCTCCTACATCTCTAAAGTCAGTGTTCTGCAGCTCTCCTACATCTCTAAAGTCAGTGTTCTGCAGCTCCTACATCTCTAAAGTCAGTGTTCTGCAGCTCTCCTACATCTATAAAGTCAGTGTTCTGCAGCTCTCCTACATCTCTAAAGTCAGTGTTCTGCAGCTCTCCTACATCTCTAAAGTCAGTGTTCTGCAGCTCCTACATCTCTAAAGTCAGTGTTCTGCAGCTCCTACATCTCTAAAGTCAGTGTTCTGAAGCTCTCCTACATCTCTAAAGTCAGTGTTCTGAAGCTCTCCTACATCTCTAAAGTCAGTGTTCTGCAGCTCTCATACATCTCTAAAGTCAGTGTTCTGCAGCTCCAACATCTCTAAAGTCAGTGTTCTGCAGCTCTCCTACATCTCTAAAGTCAGTGTTCTGCAGCTCCTACATCTCTAAAGTCAGTGTTCTGCAGCTCTCCTACATCTCTAAAGTCAGTGTTCTGCAGCTCTCCTACATCTCTAAAGTCAGTGTTCTGCAGCTCTCCTACATCTCTAAAGTCAGTGTTCTGCAGCTCTCCTACATCTCTAAAGTCAGTGTTCTGCAGCTCCTACATCTCTAAAGTCAGTGTTCTGCAGCTCCTACATCTCTAAAGTCAGTGTTCTGCAGCTCCTACATCTCTAAAGTCAGTGTTCTGCAGCTCTCCTACATCTCTAAAGTCAGTGTTCTGCAGCTCCTACATCTCTAAACTCAGTGTTCTGCAGCTCCTAAATCTCTAAAGTCAGTGTTCTGCAGCTCCTACATCTCTAAACTCAGTGTTCTGCAGCTCCTACATCTCTAAAGTCAGTGTTCTGCAGCTCCTACATCTCTAAAGTCAGTGTTCTGCAGCTCTCCTACATCTCTAAAGTCAGTGTTCTGCAGCTCCTACATCTCTAAAGTCAGTGTTCTGCAGCTCTCCTACATCTCTAAAGTCAGTGTTCTGCAGCTCCTACATCTCTAAAGTCAGTGTTCTGCAGCTCTCCTACATCTCTAAAGTCAGTGTTCTGCAGCTCCTACATCTCTAAAGTCAGTGTTCTGCAGCTCCTACATCTCTAAAGTCAGTGTTCTGCAGCTCTTACATCTCTAAAGTCAGTGTTCTGCAGCTCCTACATCTCTAAAGTCAGTGTTCTGCAGCTCTCCTACATCTCTAAAGTCAGTGTTCTGCAGCTCCTACATCTCTAAAGTCAGTGTTCTGCAGCTCTCCTACATCTCTAAAGTCAGTGTTCTGCAGCTCTCCTACATCTCTAAAGTCAGTGTTCTGCAGCTCTCCTACATCTATAAAGTCAGTGTTTTGCAGCTCTCCTACATCTCTAAAGTCAGTGTTCTGCAGCTCTCCTACATCTCTAAAGTCAGTGTTCTGCAGCTCTCCTACATCTCTAAAGTCAGTGTTCTGCAGCTCCTACATCTCTAAAGTCAGTGTTCTGCAGCTCTCCTACATCTCTAAAGTCAGTGTTCTGCAGCTCCTACATCTCTAAAGTCAGTGTTCTGCAGCTCTCCTACATCTCTAAAGTCAGTGTTCTGCAGCTCCTACATCTCTAAAGTCAGTGTTCTGCAGCTCTCCTACATCTCTAAAGTCAGTGTTCTGCAGCTCTCCTACATCTCTAAAGTCAGTGTTCTGCAGCTCTCCTACATCTCTAAAGTCAGTGTTCTGCAGCTCCTACATCTCTAAAGTCAGTGTTCCGCAGCTCCTACATCTCTAAAGTCAGTGTTCTGAAGCTCTCCTACATCTCTAAAGTCAGTGTTCTGAAGCTCTCCTACATCTCTAAAGTCAGTGTTCTGCAGCTCTCATACATCTCTAAAGTCAGTGTTCTGCAGCTCCTACATCTCTAAAGTCAGTGTTCTGCAGCTCTCCTACATCTCTAAAGTCAGTGTTCTGCAGCTCCTACATCTCTAAAGTCAGTGTTCTGCAGCTCTCCTACATCTCTAAAGTCAGTGTTCTGCAGCTCTCCTACATCTCTAAAGTCAGTGTTCTGCAGCTCTCCTACATCTCTAAAGTCAGTGTTCTGCAGCTCTCCTACATCTCTAAAGTCAGTGTTCTGCAGCTCCTACATCTCTAAAGTCAGTGTTCTGCAGCTCCTACATCTCTAAAGTCAGTGTTCTGCAGCTCCTACATCTCTAAAGTCAGTGTTCTGCAGCTCTCCTACATCTCTAAAGTCAGTGTTCTGCAGCTCCTACATCTCTAAACTCAGTGTTCTGCAGCTCCTAAATCTCTAAAGTCAGTGTTCTGCAGCTCCTACATCTCTAAACTCAGTGTTCTGCAGCTCCTACATCTCTAAAGTCAGTGTTCTGAAGCTCTCCTACATCTCTAAAGTCAGTGTTCTGCAGCTCTCCTACATCTCTAAAGTCAGTGTTCTGCAGCTCTCATACATCTCTAAAGTCAGTGTTCTGCAGCTCTCCTACATCTCTAAAGTCAGTGTTCTGCAGCTCTCATACATCTCTAAAGTCAGTGTTCTGCAGCTCCTACATCTCTAAAGTCAGTGTTCTGCAGCTCTCCTACATCTCTAAAGTCAGTGTTCTGCAGCTCCTACATCTCTAAAGTCAGTGTTCTGCAGCTCCTACATCTCTAAAGTCAGTGTTCTGCAGCTCCTGTATCTCTAAAGTCAGTGTTCTGCAGCTCCTACATCTCTAAAGTCAGTGTTCTGCAGCTCCTACATCTCTAAAGTCAGTGTTCTACAGCTCTCCTACATCTCTAAAGTCAGTGTTCTGCAGCTCTCCTACATCTCTAAAGTCAGTGTTCTGCAGCTCTCCTACATCTCTAAAGTCAGTATTCTGCAGCTCCTACATCTCTAAAGTCAGTGTTCTGCAGCTCCTACATCTCTAAAGTCAGTGTTCTGCAGCTCTCCTACATCTCTAAAGTCAGTGTTCTGCAGCTCTCCTACATCTCTAAAGTCAGTGTTCTGCAGCTCCTACATCTCTAAAGTCAGTGTTCTGCAGCTCCTACATCTCTAAAGTCAGTGTTCTGCAGCTCTCCTACATATCTAAAGTCAGTGTTCTGCAGCTCCTACATCTCTAAAGTCAGTGTTCTGCAGCTCTCCTACATCTCTAAAGTCAGTGTTCTGCAGCTCTCCTACATCTCTAAAGTCAGTGTTCTGCAGCTCTCCTACATCTCTAAAGTCAGTGTTCTGCAGCTCTCCTACATCTCTAAAGTCAGTGTTCTGCAGCTCCTACATCTCTAAAGTCAGTGTTCTGCAGCTCCTACATCTCTAAAGTCAGTGTTCTGCAGCTCTCCTACATCTCTAAAGTCAGTGTTCTGCAGCTCCTACATCTCTAAACTCAGTGTTCTGCAGCTCCTAAATCTCTAAAGTCAGTGTTCTGCAGCTCCTACATCTCTAAACTCAGTGTTCTGCAGCTCCTACATCTCTAAAGTCAGTGTTCTGAAGCTCTCCTACATCTCTAAAGTCAGTGTTCTGCAGCTCTCCTACATCTCTAAAGTCAGTGTTCTGCAGCTCTCATACATCTCTAAAGTCAGTGTTCTGCAGCTCCTACATCTCTAAAGTCAGTGTTCTGCAGCTCTCCTACATCTCTAAAGTCAGTGTTCTGCAGCTCCTACATCTCTAAAGTCAGTGTTCTGCAGCTCCTACATCTCTAAAGTCAGTGTTCTGCAGCTCCTGTATCTCTAAAGTCAGTGTTCTGCAGCTCCTACATCTCTAAAGTCAGTGTTCTGCAGCTCCTACATCTCTAAAGTCAGTGTTCTACAGCTCTCCTACATCTCTAAAGTCAGTGTTCTGCAGCTCCTACATCTCTAAAGTCAGTGTTCTGCAGCTCTCCTACATCTCTAAAGTCAGTGTTCTGCAGCTCTCCTAAATCTCTAAAGTCAGTGTTCTGCAGCTCTCCTACATCTCTAAAGTCAGTGTTCTGCAGCTCTCCTACATCTCTAAAGTCAGTGTTCTGCAGCTCCTACATCTCTAAAGTCACTGTTCTGCAGCTCCTACATCTCTAAAGTCACTGTTCTGCAGCTCTCCTACATCTCTAAAGTCACTGTTCTGCAGCTCTCCTACATCTCTAAAGTCAGTGTTCTGCAGCTCTCCTACATCTCTAAAGTCAGTGTTCTGCAGCTCTCCTACATCTCTAAAGTCAGTGTTCTGCAGCTCCTACATCTCTAAAGTCAGTGTTCTGCAGCTCCTACATCTCTAAAGTCAGTGTTCTGCAGCTCCTACATCTCTAAAGTCAGTGTTCTGCAGCTCTCCTACATCTCTAAAGTCAGTGTTCTGCAGCTCCTACATCTCTAAAGTCAGTGTTCTGCAGCTCTCCTACATCTCTAAAGTCAGTGTTCTGCAGCTCTCCTACATCTCTAAAGTCAGTGTTCTGCAGCTCCTACATCTCTAAAGTCAGTGTTCTGCAGCTCCTACATCTCTAAAGTCAGTGTTCTGCAGCTCCTACATCTCTAAAGTCAGTGTTCTGCAGCTCTCCTACATCTCTAAAGTCAGTGTTCTGCAGCTCCTACATCTCTAAAGTCAGTGTTCTGCAGCTCTCCTACATCTCTAAAGTCAGTGTTCTGCAGCTCTTACATCTCTAAAGTCAGTGTTCTGTAGCTCTCCTACATCTCTAAAGTCAGTGTTCTGCAGCTCTCCTACATCTCTAAAGTCAGTGTTCTGCAGCTCCTACATCTCTAAAGTCAGTGTTCTGCAGCTCTCCTACATCTCTAAAGTCAGTGTTCTGCAGCTCTCCTACATCTCTAAAGTCAGTGTTCTGCAGCTCTCCTACATCTCTAAAGTCAGTGTTCTGCAGCTCCTACATCTCTAAAGTCAGTGTTCTGCAGCTCCTACATCTCTAAAGTCAGTGTTCTGCAGCTCTCCTACATCTCTAAAGTCAGTGTTCTGCAGCTCCTACATCTCTAAAGTCAGTGTTCTGCAGCTCCTACATCTCTAAAGTCAGTGTTCTGCAGCTCTCCTGCATCTCTAAAGTCAGTGTTCTGCAGCTCTCCTACATCTCTAAAGTCAGTGTTCTGCAGCTCCTACATCTCTAAACTCAGTGTTCTGCAGCTCCTAAATCTCTAAAGTCAGTGTTCTGCAGCTCCTACATCTCTAAAGTCAGTGTTCTGCAGCTCCTACATCTCTAAAGTCAGTGTTCTGCAGCTCTCCTACATCTCTAAAGTCAGTGTTCTGCAGCTCTCCTACATCTCTAAAGTCAGTGTTCTGCAGCTCTCATACATCTCTAAAGTCAGTGTTCTGCAGCTCCTACATCTCTAAAGTCAGTGTTCTGCAGCTCTCCTACATCTCTAAAGTCAGTGTTCTGCAGCTCCTACATCTCTAAAGTCAGTGTTCTGCAGCTCCTACATCTCTAAAGTCAGTGTTCTGCAGCTCCTGTATCTCTAAAGTCAGTGTTCTGCAGCTCCTACATCTCTAAAGTCAGTGTTCTGCAGCTCCTACATCTCTAAAGTCAGTGTTCTACAGCTCTCCTACATCTCTAAAGTCAGTGTTCTGCAGCTCCTACATCTCTAAAGTCAGTGTTCTGCAGCTCTCCTACATCTCTAAAGTCAGTGTTCTGCAGCTCTCCTAAATCTCTAAAGTCAGTGTTCTGCAGCTCTCCTACATCTCTAAAGTCAGTGTTCTGCAGCTCCTACATCTCTAAAGTCAGTGTTCTGCAGCTCCTACATCTCTAAAGTCAGTGTTCTGCAGCTCCTACATCTCTAAAGTCAGTGTTCTGCAGCTCCTACATCTCTAAAGTCAGTGTTCTGCAGCTCCTACATCTCTAAAGTCAGTGTTCTGCAGCTCTCCTACATCTCTAAAGTCAGTGTTCTGCAGCTCCTACATCTCTAAAGTCAGTGTTCTGCAGCTCTCCTACATCTCTAAAGTCAGTGTTCTGCAGCTCTTACATCTCTAAAGTCAGTGTTCTGTAGCTCTCCTACATCTCTAAAGTCAGTGTTCTGCAGCTCTCCTACATCTCTAAAGTCAGTGTTCTGCAGCTCCTACATCTCTAAAGTCAGTGTTCTGCAGCTCTCCTACATCTCTGAAGTCAGTGTTCTGCAGCTCTCCTACATCTCTAAAGTCAGTGTTCTGCAGCTCCTACATCTCTAAAGTCAGTGTTCTGCAGCTCCTACATCTCTAAATTCAGTGTTCTGCAGCTCTCCTACATCTCTAAAGTCAGTGTTCTGCAGCTCCTACATCTCTAAAGTTAGTGTTCTGCAGCTCCTACATCTCTAAAGTCAGTGTTCTGCAGCTCTCCTACATCTCTAAAGTCAGTGTTCTGCAGCTCCTACATCTCTAAAGTCAGTGTTCTGCAGCTCTCCTACATCTCTAAAGTCAGTGTTCTGCAGCTCCTACATCTCTAAAGTCAGTGTTCTGCAGCTCTCCTACATCTCTAAAGTCAGTGTTCTGCAGCTCTCCTACATCTCTAAAGTCAGTGTTCTGCAGCTCCTACATCTCTAAAGTCAGTGTTCTGCAGCTCTCCTACATCTCTAAAGTCAGTGTTCTGCAGCTCCTACATCTCTAAAGTCAGTGTTCTGCAGCTCTCCTACATCTCTAAAGTCAGTGTTCTGCAGCTCCTACATCTCTAAAGTCAGTGTTCTGCAGCTCTCCTACATCTCTAAAGTCAGTGTTCTGCAGCTCTCCTACATCTCTAAAGTCAGTGTTCTGCAGCTCTCCTACATCTCTAAAGTCAGTGTTCTGCAGCTCCTACATCTCTAAAGTCAGTGTTCTGCAGCTCCTACATCTCTAAAGTCAGTGTTCTGAAGCTCTCCTACATCTCTAAAGTCAGTGTTCTGAAGCTCTCCTACATCTCTAAAGTCAGTGTTCTGCAGCTCTCATACATCTCTAAAGTCAGTGTTCTGCAGCTCCTACATCTCTAAAGTCAGTGTTCTGCAGCTCTCCTACATCTCTAAAGTCAGTGTTCTGCAGCTCCTACATCTCTAAAGTCAGTGTTCTGCAGCTCTCCTACATCTCTAAAGTCAGTGTTCTGCAGCTCTCCTACATCTCTAAAGTCAGTGTTCTGCAGCTCTCCTACATCTCTAAAGTCAGTGTTCTGCAGCTCTCCTACATCTCTAAAGTCAGTGTTCTGCAGCTCCTACATCTCTAAAGTCAGTGTTCTGCAGCTCCTACATCTCTAAAGTCAGTGTTCTGCAGCTCCTACATCTCTAAAGTCAGTGTTCTGCAGCTCTCCTACATCTCTAAAGTCAGTGTTCTGCAGCTCCTACATCTCTAAACTCAGTGTTCTGCAGCTCCTAAATCTCTAAAGTCAGTGTTCTGCAGCTCCTACATCTCTAAACTCAGTGTTCTGCAGCTCCTACATCTCTAAAGTCAGTGTTCTGAAGCTCTCCTACATCTCTAAAGTCAGTGTTCTGCAGCTCTCCTACATCTCTAAAGTCAGTGTTCTGCAGCTCTCATACATCTCTAAAGTCAGTGTTCTGCAGCTCCTACATCTCTAAAGTCAGTGTTCTGCAGCTCTCCTACATCTCTAAAGTCAGTGTTCTGCAGCTCCTACATCTCTAAAGTCAGTGTTCTGCAGCTCCTACATCTCTAAAGTCAGTGTTCTGCAGCTCCTGTATCTCTAAAGTCAGTGTTCTGCAGCTCCTACATCTCTAAAGTCAGTGTTCTGCAGCTCCTACATCTCTAAAGTCAGTGTTCTACAGCTCTCCTACATCTCTAAAGTCAGTGTTCTGCAGCTCTCCTACATCTCTAAAGTCAGTGTTCTGCAGCTCTCCTACATCTCTAAAGTCAGTGTTCTGCAGCTCCTACATCTCTAAAGTCAGTGTTCTGCAGCTCCTACATCTCTAAAGTCAGTGTTCTGCAGCTCCTACATCTCTAAAGTCAGTGTTCTGCAGCTCCTACATCTCTAAAGTCAGTGTTCTGCAGCTCCTGTATCTCTAAAGTCAGTGTTCTGCAGCTCCTACATCTCTAAAGTCAGTGTTCTGCAGCTCCTACATCTCTAAAGTCAGTGTTCTACAGCTCTCCTACATCTCTAAAGTCAGTGTTCTGCAGCTCTCCTACATCTCTAAAGTCAGTGTTCTGCAGCTCTCCTACATCTCTAAAGTCAGTGTTCTGCAGCTCCTACATCTCTAAAGTCAGTGTTCTGCAGCTCCTACATCTCTAAAGTCAGTGTTCTGCAGCTCTCCTACATCTCTAAAGTCAGTGTTCTGCAGCTCTCCTACATCTCTAAAGTCAGTGTTCTGCAGCTCTCCTACATCTCTAAAGTCAGTGTTCTGCAGCTCCTACATCTCTAAAGTCAGTGTTCTGCAGCTCTCCTACATCTCTAAAGTCAGTGTTCTGCAGCTCTCCTACATCTCTAAAGTCAGTGTTCTGCAGCTCTCCTACATCTCTAAAGTCAGTGTTCTGCAGCTCTCCTACATCTCTAAAGTCAGTGTTCTGCAGCTCCTACATCTCTAAAGTCAGTGTTCTGCAGCTCCTACATCTCTAAAGTCAGTGTTCTGCAGCTCCTACATCTCTAAAGTCAGTGTTCTGCAGCTCTCCTACATCTCTAAAGTCAGTGTTCTGCAGCTCCTACATCTCTAAACTCAGTGTTCTGCAGCTCCTAAATCTCTAAAGTCAGTGTTCTGCAGCTCCTACATCTCTAAACTCAGTGTTCTGCAGCTCCTACATCTCTAAAGTCAGTGTTCTGAAGCTCTCCTACATCTCTAAAGTCAGTGTTCTGCAGCTCTCCTACATCTCTAAAGTCAGTGTTCTGCAGCTCTCATACATCTCTAAAGTCAGTGTTCTGCAGCTCCTACATCTCTAAAGTCAGTGTTCTGCAGCTCTCCTACATCTCTAAAGTCAGTGTTCTGCAGCTCCTACATCTCTAAAGTCAGTGTTCTGCAGCTCCTACATCTCTAAAGTCAGTGTTCTGCAGCTCCTGTATCTCTAAAGTCAGTGTTCTGCAGCTCCTACATCTCTAAAGTCAGTGTTCTGCAGCTCCTACATCTCTAAAGTCAGTGTTCTACAGCTCTCCTACATCTCTAAATTCAGTGTTCTGCAGCTCTCCTACATCTCTAAAGTCAGTGTTCTGCAGCTCTCCTACATCTCTAAAGTCAGTGTTCTGCAGCTCCTACATCTCTAAAGTCAGTGTTCTGCAGCTCCTACATCTCTAAAGTCAGTGTTCTGCAGCTCTCCTACATCTCTAAAGTCAGTGTTCTGCAGCTCTCCTACATCTCTAAAGTCAGTGTTCTGCAGCTCTCATACATCTCTAAAGTCAGTGTTCTGCAGCTCCTACATCTCTAAAGTCAGTGTTCTGCAGCTCTCCTACATCTCTAAAGTCAGTGTTCTGCAGCTCCTACATCTCTAAAGTCAGTGTTCTGCAGCTCCTACATCTCTAAAGTCAGTGTTCTGCAGCTCCTGTATCTCTAAAGTCAGTGTTCTGCAGCTCCTACATCTCTAAAGTCAGTGTTCTGCAGCTCCTACATCTCTAAAGTCAGTGTTCTACAGCTCTCCTACATCTCTAAAGTCAGTGTTCTGCAGCTCCTACATCTCTAAAGTCAGTGTTCTGCAGCTCTCCTACATCTCTAAAGTCAGTGTTCTGCAGCTCTCCTAAATCTCTAAAGTCAGTGTTCTGCAGCTCTCCTACATCTCTAAAGTCAGTGTTCTGCAGCTCCTACATCTCTAAAGTCAGTGTTCTGCAGCTCCTACATCTCTAAAGTCAGTGTTCTGCAGCTCCTACATCTCTAAAGTCAGTGTTCTGCAGCTCCTACATCTCTAAAGTCAGTGTTCTGCAGCTCCTACATCTCTAAAGTCAGTGTTCTGCAGCTCTCCTACATCTCTAAAGTCAGTGTTCTGCAGCTCCTACATCTCTAAAGTCAGTGTTCTGCAGCTCTCCTACATCTCTAAAGTCAGTGTTCTGCAGCTCTTACATCTCTAAAGTCAGTGTTCTGTAGCTCTCCTACATCTCTAAAGTCAGTGTTCTGCAGCTCTCCTACATCTCTAAAGTCAGTGTTCTGCAGCTCCTACATCTCTAAAGTCAGTGTTCTGCAGCTCTCCTACATCTCTGAAGTCAGTGTTCTGCAGCTCTCCTACATCTCTAAAGTCAGTGTTCTGCAGCTCCTACATCTCTAAAGTCAGTGTTCTGCAGCTCCTACATCTCTAAATTCAGTGTTCTGCAGCTCTCCTACATCTCTAAAGTCAGTGTTCTGCAGCTCCTACATCTCTAAAGTTAGTGTTCTGCAGCTCCTACATCTCTAAAGTCAGTGTTCTGCAGCTCTCCTACATCTCTAAAGTCAGTGTTCTGCAGCTCCTACATCTCTAAAGTCAGTGTTCTGCAGCTCTCCTACATCTCTAAAGTCAGTGTTCTGCAGCTCCTACATCTCTAAAGTCAGTGTTCTGCAGCTCTCCTACATCTCTAAAGTCAGTGTTCTGCAGCTCTCCTACATCTCTAAAGTCAGTGTTCTGCAGCTCCTACATCTCTAAAGTCAGTGTTCTGCAGCTCTCCTACATCTCTAAAGTCAGTGTTCTGCAGCTCCTACATCTCTAAAGTCAGTGTTCTGCAGCTCTCCTACATCTCTAAAGTCAGTGTTCTGCAGCTCCTACATCTCTAAAGTCAGTGTTCTGCAGCTCTCCTACATCTCTAAAGTCAGTGTTCTGCAGCTCTCCTACATCTCTAAAGTCAGTGTTCTGCAGCTCTCCTACATCTCTAAAGTCAGTGTTCTGCAGCTCCTACATCTCTAAAGTCAGTGTTCTGCAGCTCCTACATCTCTAAAGTCAGTGTTCTGAAGCTCTCCTACATCTCTAAAGTCAGTGTTCTGAAGCTCTCCTACATCTCTAAAGTCAGTGTTCTGCAGCTCTCATACATCTCTAAAGTCAGTGTTCTGCAGCTCCTACATCTCTAAAGTCAGTGTTCTGCAGCTCTCCTACATCTCTAAAGTCAGTGTTCTGCAGCTCCTACATCTCTAAAGTCAGTGTTCTGCAGCTCTCCTACATCTCTAAAGTCAGTGTTCTGCAGCTCTCCTACATCTCTAAAGTCAGTGTTCTGCAGCTCTCCTACATCTCTAAAGTCAGTGTTCTGCAGCTCTCCTACATCTCTAAAGTCAGTGTTCTGCAGCTCCTACATCTCTAAAGTCAGTGTTCTGCAGCTCCTACATCTCTAAAGTCAGTGTTCTGCAGCTCCTACATCTCTAAAGTCAGTGTTCTGCAGCTCTCCTACATCTCTAAAGTCAGTGTTCTGCAGCTCCTACATCTCTAAACTCAGTGTTCTGCAGCTCCTAAATCTCTAAAGTCAGTGTTCTGCAGCTCCTACATCTCTAAACTCAGTGTTCTGCAGCTCCTACATCTCTAAAGTCAGTGTTCTGAAGCTCTCCTACATCTCTAAAGTCAGTGTTCTGCAGCTCTCCTACATCTCTAAAGTCAGTGTTCTGCAGCTCTCATACATCTCTAAAGTCAGTGTTCTGCAGCTCCTACATCTCTAAAGTCAGTGTTCTGCAGCTCTCCTACATCTCTAAAGTCAGTGTTCTGCAGCTCCTACATCTCTAAAGTCAGTGTTCTGCAGCTCCTACATCTCTAAAGTCAGTGTTCTGCAGCTCCTGTATCTCTAAAGTCAGTGTTCTGCAGCTCCTACATCTCTAAAGTCAGTGTTCTGCAGCTCCTACATCTCTAAAGTCAGTGTTTTCTACAGCTCTCCTACATCTCTAAAGTCAGTGTTCTGCAGCTCTCCTACATCTCTAAAGTCAGTGTTCTGCAGCTCTCCTACATCTCTAAAGTCAGTGTTCTGCAGCTCCTACATCTCTAAAGTCAGTGTTCTGCAGCTCCTACATCTCTAAAGTCAGTGTTCTGCAGCTCCTACATCTCTAAAGTCAGTGTTCTGCAGCTCCTACATCTCTAAAGTCAGTGTTCTGCAGCTCCTGTATCTCTAAAGTCAGTGTTCTGCAGCTCCTACATCTCTAAAGTCAGTGTTCTGCAGCTCCTACATCTCTAAAGTCAGTGTTCTACAGCTCTCCTACATCTCTAAAGTCAGTGTTCTGCAGCTCTCCTACATCTCTAAAGTCAGTGTTCTGCAGCTCTCCTACATCTCTAAAGTCAGTGTTCTGCAGCTCCTACATCTCTAAAGTCAGTGTTCTGCAGCTCCTACATCTCTAAAGTCAGTGTTCTGCAGCTCTCCTACATCTCTAAAGTCAGTGTTCTGCAGCTCTCCTACATCTCTAAAGTCAGTGTTCTGCAGCTCTCCTACATCTCTAAAGTCAGTGTTCTGCAGCTCCTACATCTCTAAAGTCAGTGTTCTGCAGCTCTCCTACATCTCTAAAGTCAGTGTTCTGCAGCTCTCCTACATCTCTAAAGTCAGTGTTCTGCAGCTCTCCTACATCTCTAAAGTCAGTGTTCTGCAGCTCTCCTACATCTCTAAAGTCAGTGTTCTGCAGCTCCTACATCTCTAAAGTCAGTGTTCTGCAGCTCCTACATCTCTAAAGTCAGTGTTCTGCAGCTCCTACATCTCTAAAGTCAGTGTTCTGCAGCTCTCCTACATCTCTAAAGTCAGTGTTCTGCAGCTCCTACATCTCTAAACTCAGTGTTCTGCAGCTCCTAAATCTCTAAAGTCAGTGTTCTGCAGCTCCTACATCTCTAAACTCAGTGTTCTGCAGCTCCTACATCTCTAAAGTCAGTGTTCTGAAGCTCTCCTACATCTCTAAAGTCAGTGTTCTGCAGCTCTCCTACATCTCTAAAGTCAGTGTTCTGCAGCTCTCATACATCTCTAAAGTCAGTGTTCTGCAGCTCCTACATCTCTAAAGTCAGTGTTCTGCAGCTCTCCTACATCTCTAAAGTCAGTGTTCTGCAGCTCCTACATCTCTAAAGTCAGTGTTCTGCAGCTCCTACATCTCTAAAGTCAGTGTTCTGCAGCTCCTGTATCTCTAAAGTCAGTGTTCTGCAGCTCCTACATCTCTAAAGTCAGTGTTCTGCAGCTCCTACATCTCTAAAGTCAGTGTTCTACAGCTCTCCTACATCTCTAAAGTCAGTGTTCTGCAGCTCTCCTACATCTCTAAAGTCAGTGTTCTGCAGCTCTCCTACATCTCTAAAGTCAGTGTTCTGCAGCTCCTACATCTCTAAAGTCAGTGTTCTGCAGCTCCTACATCTCTAAAGTCAGTGTTCTGCAGCTCTCCTACATCTCTAAAGTCAGTGTTCTGCAGCTCTCCTACATCTCTAAAGTCAGTGTTCTGCAGCTCTCATACATCTCTAAAGTCAGTGTTCTGCAGCTCCTACATCTCTAAAGTCAGTGTTCTGCAGCTCTCCTACATCTCTAAAGTCAGTGTTCTGCAGCTCCTACATCTCTAAAGTCAGTGTTCTGCAGCTCCTACATCTCTAAAGTCAGTGTTCTGCAGCTCCTGTATCTCTAAAGTCAGTGTTCTGCAGCTCCTACATCTCTAAAGTCAGTGTTCTGCAGCTCCTACATCTCTAAAGTCAGTGTTCTACAGCTCTCCTACATCTCTAAAGTCAGTGTTCTGCAGCTCCTACATCTCTAAAGTCAGTGTTCTGCAGCTCTCCTACATCTCTAAAGTCAGTGTTCTGCAGCTCTCCTAAATCTCTAAAGTCAGTGTTCTGCAGCTCTCCTACATCTCTAAAGTCAGTGTTCTGCAGCTCCTACATCTCTAAAGTCAGTGTTCTGCAGCTCCTACATCTCTAAAGTCAGTGTTCTGCAGCTCCTACATCTCTAAAGTCAGTGTTCTGCAGCTCCTACATCTCTAAAGTCAGTGTTCTGCAGCTCCTACATCTCTAAAGTCAGTGTTCTGCAGCTCTCCTACATCTCTAAAGTCAGTGTTCTGCAGCTCCTACATCTCTAAAGTCAGTGTTCTGCAGCTCTCCTACATCTCTAAAGTCAGTGTTCTGCAGCTCTTACATCTCTAAAGTCAGTGTTCTGTAGCTCTCCTACATCTCTAAAGTCAGTGTTCTGCAGCTCTCCTACATCTCTAAAGTCAGTGTTCTGCAGCTCCTACATCTCTAAAGTCAGTGTTCTGCAGCTCTCCTACATCTCTGAAGTCAGTGTTCTGCAGCTCTCCTACATCTCTAAAGTCAGTGTTCTGCAGCTCCTACATCTCTAAAGTCAGTGTTCTGCAGCTCCTACATCTCTAAATTCAGTGTTCTGCAGCTCTCCTACATCTCTAAAGTCAGTGTTCTGCAGCTCCTACATCTCTAAAGTTAGTGTTCTGCAGCTCCTACATCTCTAAAGTCAGTGTTCTGCAGCTCTCCTACATCTCTAAAGTCAGTGTTCTGCAGCTCCTACATCTCTAAAGTCAGTGTTCTGCAGCTCTCCTACATCTCTAAAGTCAGTGTTCTGCAGCTCCTACATCTCTAAAGTCAGTGTTCTGCAGCTCTCCTACATCTCTAAAGTCAGTGTTCTGCAGCTCTCCTACATCTCTAAAGTCAGTGTTCTGCAGCTCCTACATCTCTAAAGTCAGTGTTCTGCAGCTCTCCTACATCTCTAAAGTCAGTGTTCTGCAGCTCCTACATCTCTAAAGTCAGTGTTCTGCAGCTCTCCTACATCTCTAAAGTCAGTGTTCTGCAGCTCCTACATCTCTAAAGTCAGTGTTCTGCAGCTCTCCTACATCTCTAAAGTCAGTGTTCTGCAGCTCTCCTACATCTCTAAAGTCAGTGTTCTGCAGCTCTCCTACATCTCTAAAGTCAGTGTTCTGCAGCTCCTACATCTCTAAAGTCAGTGTTCTGCAGCTCCTACATCTCTAAAGTCAGTGTTCTGAAGCTCTCCTACATCTCTAAAGTCAGTGTTCTGAAGCTCTCCTACATCTCTAAAGTCAGTGTTCTGCAGCTCTCATACATCTCTAAAGTCAGTGTTCTGCAGCTCCTACATCTCTAAAGTCAGTGTTCTGCAGCTCTCCTACATCTCTAAAGTCAGTGTTCTGCAGCTCCTACATCTCTAAAGTCAGTGTTCTGCAGCTCTCCTACATCTCTAAAGTCAGTGTTCTGCAGCTCTCCTACATCTCTAAAGTCAGTGTTCTGCAGCTCTCCTACATCTCTAAAGTCAGTGTTCTGCAGCTCTCCTACATCTCTAAAGTCAGTGTTCTGCAGCTCCTACATCTCTAAAGTCAGTGTTCTGCAGCTCCTACATCTCTAAAGTCAGTGTTCTGCAGCTCCTACATCTCTAAAGTCAGTGTTCTGCAGCTCTCCTACATCTCTAAAGTCAGTGTTCTGCAGCTCCTACATCTCTAAACTCAGTGTTCTGCAGCTCCTAAATCTCTAAAGTCAGTGTTCTGCAGCTCCTACATCTCTAAACTCAGTGTTCTGCAGCTCCTACATCTCTAAAGTCAGTGTTCTGAAGCTCTCCTACATCTCTAAAGTCAGTGTTCTGCAGCTCTCCTACATCTCTAAAGTCAGTGTTCTGCAGCTCTCATACATCTCTAAAGTCAGTGTTCTGCAGCTCCTACATCTCTAAAGTCAGTGTTCTGCAGCTCTCCTACATCTCTAAAGTCAGTGTTCTGCAGCTCCTACATCTCTAAAGTCAGTGTTCTGCAGCTCCTACATCTCTAAAGTCAGTGTTCTGCAGCTCCTGTATCTCTAAAGTCAGTGTTCTGCAGCTCCTGTATCTCTAAAGTCAGTGTTCTGCAGCTCTCCTAAATCTCTAAAGTCAGTGTTCTGCAGCTCTCCTACATCTCTAAAGTCAGTGTTCTGCAGCTCCTACATCTCTAAAGTCAGTGTTCTGCAGCTCCTACATCTCTAAAGTCAGTGTTCTGCAGCTCCTACATCTCTAAAGTCAGTGTTCTGC
This sequence comes from Eucyclogobius newberryi, assembly GCF_026437365.1. NCBI lineage: Eukaryota > Metazoa > Chordata > Actinopteri > Gobiiformes > Gobiidae > Eucyclogobius > Eucyclogobius newberryi. Next base: position 47,446 of record NW_027316128.1, read on the forward strand.
AGCTCCTACATCTCTAAAGTCAGTGTTCTGCAGCTCCTACATCTCTAAAGTCAGTGTTCTGCAGCTCTCCTACATCTCTAAAGTCAGTGTTCTGCAGCTCCTACATCTCTAAAGTCAGTGTTCTGCAGCTCTCCTACATCTCTAAAGTCAGTGTTCTGCAGCTCTTACATCTCTAAAGTCAGTGTTCTGTAGCTCTCCTACATCTCTAAAGTCAGTGTTCTGCAGCTCTCCTACATCTCTAAAGTCAGTGTTCTGCAGCTCCTACATCTCTAAAGTCAGTGTTCTGCAGCTCTCCTACATCTCTGAAGTCAGTGTTCTGCAGCTCTCCTACATCTCTAAAGTCAGTGTTCTGCAGCTCCTACATCTCTAAAGTCAGTGTTCTGCAGCTCCTACATCTCTAAATTCAGTGTTCTGCAGCTCTCCTACATCTCTAAAGTCAGTGTTCTGCAGCTCCTACATCTCTAAAGTTAGTGTTCTGCAGCTCCTACATCTCTAAAGTCAGTGTTCTGCAGCTCTCCTACATCTCTAAAGTCAGTGTTCTGCAGCTCCTACATCTCTAAAGTCAGTGTTCTGCAGCTCTCCTACATCTCTAAAGTCAGTGTTCTGCAGCTCCTACATCTCTAAAGTCAGTGTTCTGCAGCTCTCCTACATCTCTAAAGTCAGTGTTCTGCAGCTCTCCTACATCTCTAAAGTCAGTGTTCTGCAGCTCCTACATCTCTAAAGTCAGTGTTCTGCAGCTCTCCTACATCTCTAAAGTCAGTGTTCTGCAGCTCCTACATCTCTAAAGTCAGTGTTCTGCAGCTCTCCTACATCTCTAAAGTCAGTGTTCTGCAGCTCCTACATCTCTAAAGTCAGTGTTCTGCAGCTCTCCTACATCTCTAAAGTCAGTGTTCTGCAGCTCTCCTACATCTCTAAAGTCAGTGTTCTGCAGCTCTCCTACATCTCTAAAGTCAGTGTTCTGCAGCTCCTACATCTCTAAAGTCAGTGTTCTGCAGCTCCTACATCTCTAAAGTCAGTGTTCTGAAGCTCTCCTACATCTCTAAAGTCAGTGTTCTGAAGCTCTCCTACATCTCTAAAGTCAGTGTTCTGCAGCTCTCATACATCTCTAAAGTCAGTGTTCTGCAGCTCCTACATCTCTAAAGTCAGTGTTCTGCAGCTCTCCTACATCTCTAAAGTCAGTGTTCTGCAGCTCCTACATCTCTAAAGTCAGTGTTCTGCAGCTCTCCTACATCTCTAAAGTCAGTGTTCTGCAGCTCTCCTACATCTCTAAAGTCAGTGTTCTGCAGCTCTCCTACATCTCTAAAGTCAGTGTTCTGCAGCTCTCCTACATCTCTAAAGTCAGTGTTCTGCAGCTCCTACATCTCTAAAGTCAGTGTTCTGCAGCTCCTACATCTCTAAAGTCAGTGTTCTGCAGCTCCTACATCTCTAAAGTCAGTGTTCTGCAGCTCTCCTACATCTCTAAAGTCAGTGTTCTGCAGCTCCTACATCTCTAAACTCAGTGTTCTGCAGCTCCTAAATCTCTAAAGTCAGTGTTCTGCAGCTCCTACATCTCTAAACTCAGTGTTCTGCAGCTCCTACATCTCTAAAGTCAGTGTTCTGAAGCTCTCCTACATCTCTAAAGTCAGTGTTCTGCAGCTCTCCTACATCTCTAAAGTCAGTGTTCTGCAGCTCTCATACATCTCTAAAGTCAGTGTTCTGCAGCTCCTACATCTCTAAAGTCAGTGTTCTGCAGCTCTCCTACATCTCTAAAGTCAGTGTTCTGCAGCTCCTACATCTCTAAAGTCAGTGTTCTGCAGCTCCTACATCTCTAAAGTCAGTGTTCTGCAGCTCCTGTATCTCTAAAGTCAGTGTTCTGCAGCTCCTACATCTCTAAAGTCAGTGTTCTGCAGCTCCTACATCTCTAAAGTCAGTGTTCTACAGCTCTCCTACATCTCTAAAGTCAGTGTTCTGCAGCTCTCCTACATCTCTAAAGTCAGTGTTCTGCAGCTCTCCTACATCTCTAAAGTCAGTGTTCTGCAGCTCCTACATCTCTAAAGTCAGTGTTCTGCAGCTCCTACATCTCTAAAGTCAGTGTTCTGCAGCTCTCCTACATCTCTAAAGTCAGTGTTCTGCAGCTCTCCTACATCTCTAAAGTCAGTGTTCTGCAGCTCTCATACATCTCTAAAGTCAGTGTTCTGCAGCTCCTACATCTCTAAAGTCAGTGTTCTGCAGCTCTCCTACATCTCTAAAGTCAGTGTTCTGCAGCTCCTACATCTCTAAAGTCAGTGTTCTGCAGCTCCTACATCTCTAAAGTCAGTGTTCTGCAGCTCCTGTATCTCTAAAGTCAGTGTTCTGCAGCTCCTACATCTCTAAAGTCAGTGTTCTGCAGCTCCTACATCTCTAAAGTCAGTGTTCTACAGCTCTCCTACATCTCTAAAGTCAGTGTTCTGCAGCTCCTACATCTCTAAAGTCAGTGTTCTGCAGCTCTCCTACATCTCTAAAGTCAGTGTTCTGCAGCTCTCCTAAATCTCTAAAGTCAGTGTTCTGCAGCTCTCCTACATCTCTAAAGTCAGTGTTCTGCAGCTCTCATACATCTCTAAAGTCAGTGTTCTGCAGCTCCTACATCTCTAAAGTCAGTGTTCTGCAGCTCTCCTACATCTCTAAAGTCAGTGTTCTGCAGCTCCTACATCTCTAAAGTCAGTGTTCTGCAGCTCCTACATCTCTAAAGTCAGTGTTCTGCAGCTCCTAATCTCTAAAGTCAGTGTTCTGCAGCTCCTACATCTCTAAAGTCAGTGTTCTGCAGCTCCTACATCTCTAAAGTCAGTGTTCTACAGCTCTCCTACATCTCTAAAGTCAGTGTTCTGCAGCTCTCCTACATCTCTAAAGTCAGTGTTCTGCAGCTCTCCTACATCTCTAAAGTCAGTGTTCTGCAGCTCCTACATCTCTAAAGTCAGTGTTCTGCAGCTCCTACATCTCTAAAGTCAGTGTTCTGCAGCTCCTACATCTCTAAAGTCAGTGTTCTGCAGCTCCTACATCTCTAAAGTCAGTGTTCTGCAGCTCCTACATCTCTAAAGTCAGTGTTCTGCAGCTCCTACATCTCTAAAGTCAGTGTTCTGCAGCTCCTACATCTCTAAAGTCAGTGTTCTGCAGCTCTCCTACATCTCTAAAGTCAGTGTTCTGCAGCTCTCCTACATCTCTAAAGTCAGTGTTCTGCAGCTCTCCTACATCTCTAAAGTCAGTGTTCTGCAGCTCCTACATCTCTAAAGTCAGTGTTCTGCAGCTCCTACATCTCTAAAGTCAGTGTTCTGCAGCTCTCCTACATCTCTAAAGTCAGTGTTCTGCAGCTCTCCTACATCTCTAAAGTCAGTGTTCTGCAGCTCTCCTACATCTCTAAAGTCAGTGTTCTGCAGCTCCTACATCTCTAAAGTCAGTGTTCTGCAGCTCCTACATCTCTAAAGTCAGTGTTCTGCAGCTCTCCTACATCTCTAAAGTCAGTGTTCTGCAGCTCTCCTACATCTCTAAAGTCAGTGTTCTGCAGCTCTCCTACATCTCTAAAGTCAGTGTTCTGCAGCTCCTACATCTCTAAAGTCAGTGTTCTGCAGCTCCTACATCTCTAAAGTCAGTGTTCTGCAGCTCCTACATCTCTAAAGTCAGTGTTCTGCAGCTCTCCTACATCTCTAAAGTCAGTGTTCTGCAGCTCCTACATCTCTAAACGTCAGTGTTCTGCAGCTCCTACATCTCTAAAGTCAGTGTTCTGCAGCTCCTACATCTCTAAACTCAGTGTTCTGCAGCTCCTACATCTCTAAAGTCAGTGTTCTGAAGCTCTCCTACATCTCTAAAGTCAGTGTTCTGCAGCTCTCCTACATCTCTAAAGTCAGTGTTCTGCAGCTCTCATACATCTCTAAAGTCAG